>NC_037669.1:55414048-55549377 GCF_003255815.1 Theropithecus gelada
TTTTTTTTTTTTGAGACGGAGTCTCGCTCTGTCCCCGGGCTGGAGTGCAGTGGCCGGATCTTAGCTCACTGCAAGCTCCGCCTCCCGGGTTTACGCCATTCTCCTGCCTCAGCCTCCTGAGTAGCTGGGACTACAGGCGCCCGCCACATCGCCCGGCTAGCTTTTTGTATTTTTTAGTAGAGACGGGGTTTCACCCTGTTAGCCAGGATGGTCTCGATCTTCTGACCTAGTGATCTGCCCGTCTCGGCCTCCCAAAGTGCTGGGATTACAGGCTTGAGCCACCGTGCCCGGCCTAGAATAGTAATTTGTAATTTATATTAATTAGAACACAGATTCACAAATTAGAAACTCCGATGATTGGTATAACACAAACTTAGAGATTAATAGGTCTTTCAGGGAGTCAAATAATGCATATTGTTTGCTTGAAATAACAGACATTTTTTCCTGCTTAGAGATATACAATATATAGTATGGCAGGAATAAGTGTGCAGTTCAATGTGGTAATGTCAATTGAGAAGTGAGGGATCAAAGAAAATTCTGAGATGTGTATCCAACTCACCCAGTTATATGCTCCAAAACTGTGAGAAGGGATCTTATTAATAACAGCAAAGGAAATTTCTAGGTGAAGAAGAACTTTAGACAGAGGAAAGTATTCTCTGTTAGTGAGGTGCATGCATTTTATTACTTAAAAGTGTCTGCAAGATGGGAACAGGGGGAGGGGTACATCAAGAATGCAGGTCAGTATTCTTGAGAAAAAGATGATCTGAACATGGCTCACTGAGAGGCAATCATCTCTGAGTATTAGGAAACAGGTGGGGTTTCCTAAATGAAACCAAAGGCAGACAAGCAATAATAAAATGAAGGTATAATTTAGTTTCTATGATGGACAGTTAAAAGAAAGTAATAAATTTATACAACATTGTTAATTTACTAGGTACATTATTAAACAAGTATTCCAAAAGCTGTATATATTTTATATAGATTTTGTACCACTGAACACATGGAGTGAAACATGATAGCTGTTTATTAGGAATGGATTTTTTTTGGGGGGTGGGGACAGGAAAAAGGAAAGTTGCATGAAATCAAAGATGGCCATGGAGATGGAGCTATGCTGGTTGTATCTTACCCATCTCCAAACGGGTAAATATGAACATATGCACTTCATGTGCAAGTCTAGGGAATAAAAATAAAATGTATATTGTGGAGGTTAAAAGGCCATCGTATTGCACAATACTTTCTAGTTAAGCACAGCATTGAATATATTGCTGTGCATGCCAAATCTAAAATTTAAACTCTTCTGATGAAGAAACTCTGCAATTTCCATATTGGTTATTGATTAAATACATAGTTAGACATTGACAGGTAACTATAAGATTTCCTAAAACATTCCTTGATATATATACTAGTTTTTATATTTAAAAATATGAATTAAAAATTTGGAATGGAATTACATCTCTTTAGCAGGCAAACACTTTATGCAAATCTAATTACAGCCTTTCTTCTCCTATCACTGAATTGGACACATACACAGAAACCAGGCTCACAACAGATATACTCCATCAACTGTGTTCTAAGTACAACATGCAACCCAGTTGCTATCATGCCATTTCTTGGAAAATGCCTGAAATTCTGTAATGGCAGAATTGGAAATTCAAAAAAATCTTTGCTTCACTTGTTACATCTACAAAATTTCCTACAAACACACACAAAAATAAATGCATATTGCATATAGTTGCCATCGGATTTAAAATCCTATGAAGTCTAGGTCTAGTTAAGTATGCTGCACTTAATACCAGGTTTAATCTTAAAGTGCCCAGGACAGTGAAATAGGCATGATGAAACATTAATAAATATTAATAATTTAACAGAATGGTACGTAGCTAGTCATTGACATTCTTTCCCTTTGTAGAAATGCGTAACTATGTAGCCAGTTACGACTACAGTATCAGAAATCTGTCTGGAGATCATGAATGAAAATGTTTCAGGAAATCCTAGAATACGCTGGTGTTAACAGAGACAGTGCAGTCACATTTGTAGACCAGAAGTATTTTTATTTCTGAAATTACTCCTGGACTCCCTAGCAGTATTTGCGGGCAGTCATGTCTATACTTTGGGGAAAACACCAATTGTAAGATTAACTGCTCTGGGTCTTTTATCTACTAATTCCAAACTTACTGGTTTAACCTCTTTGTTGAAATTTCTCACAAATGTTAATGCTATCTATCTACATAGTTAGACAACCTACATAGTACCAGGTTAGTAGCCGACTTTATAAAAACCTATAAACACAATACAACTGGGCTACCTACTAATGCAGGAAGAGTTTTAAGTACTTTATTTGGGGAAAGAGTTGTAAAATGGTAAGTCTCAGTTACTGATATAACTAAATACCTTTTGCATGCAAAAAAACCCAAACCAAACCAAAATAAAAAAAACAAAAGAAGAAAAAAGCTCTAGAAGAAACAAAATCAACCCTTCCCCACTCCCAACCCTCCTTTCTCCTTTTTATATGGGAAAAAGCCCAAACGCTGCTTTCCGTTTTAGACTACCCCAGAATATTATATACTATTTCTCAGGGTAGCTTTAAGTCTTCCTCTTTAAGGAACTCAGTCAACAGGTAAGTTATATTAGGTGGCTTTATGAAGAAATATACACAATCTTTAATAATATTGTTTTAAGGAAGAAAACCACTATTAATCAGGGTTGCCATTCAACCCAGAAATCTGGTACAGTTGCTTTGCTTTGCTGAAGGGGGACGCATCCCCGGGGACTGTGAAAATGGCAAGAGAAACAGGGGAATTAGAGCAACACCCACCTCACTCAAGAAGTGGCTGTGGGATCAAGAGTCTGAACTGGACCTGAACATATTCAAAACACCAGGATTTTTCCAGCCCAGACCCTAATCCCTGGTACTGCCTGGAATAGACTTGGCTTCTGGGGGTGTGCTGCCCCCTAGGCCCCTTGGGTCTCTTTCGCTGGACTTTCACATCCTGGTGTAGTGCCACTTCGTCTTGAAAGGTAGGGGGCTTCCACTTCCTTTCTGTAAGCAAGGAAGATTGGGTACAAGGGAGGTAAAAGGACAACAGGGGGAATCTGTGAGCAGGGGGAATCTTGGACAACTTAAAAGAGAAGGGATACAAAAGACTAAAAATTTAAAAACTGTGAATAATATATATAAAAGTTGTATAATGAAGGCCTACCTTCATTGTCATTTGGCATTTACATTCTTCAAGAATTGAGAGTATAATTTTAGGGATTGGGCCTTTGGACAAACTCTGAATTCCTAAAGCTGCTCTTAGCTGAAAAGAAAGTTTGGTACCACTGATTTTGAAGGTCCTCTTTCTAGGCAATGAATATTATAAAAATAAACAGATGACACTGCTCTCCATGTTTTCTACCCCAGATGTCAGAAGGTCTAGGCAACCTGCCCATATAGTTTCAACCCCTTTACTCTAGAACAATGGGAAGTACATAGGAAGAGGACTTCAAGGAAAATCAGTTGGAAAGAACACCTTATCTCCCTCCATCAGAATAATCATTAACTCTACAGAAGCAGGTAGTAATACCTACTTTATTCTAATTTTCCCCACCCATTAAAATAAATGAGAATGAATTCCTACTTTGCAACTTTGGTTCTATTAATTATTTGCCCAGAAATACCCCTCTGAAAACTCTTCCTTCCCCTTCTAATTCCTTTTTTCCTCCAGCTTCAATGGGGGTAAAGGGAAAGGTCTAATGTTAATTATAGTGGGACAGGATCTGGTTAAGAAAATACTACATATTATCTTATTAGCTATCCATAAGAAAGTTGTCTCCACACAGACTGGTAATTTACCTACGACCTAGAAAGTAGCACTTACTCTGATCCAGCAGCCATATCTGAGTAGGATGTATCTGGTGTGGTGACTCCCAGAGGGATTGCAATGCTCATGACGTCCAACACAGCAGAGATTGGAAATCACGGGGTCCAATTAATGGAGACTGACCACTCTGAGAGTGGGGGTGAGCTGCAGAGCGTCATCCAACATGTTATGGACATGAGGAATCCTACAATAGAAAAGGAAAATATCTAGTAAAATAAATACCTAGTTATCAGATGGTTCTTTAAGTTTATCTTAAATGCTACTGAATATTTTTCTGCATTCTTGAACAAGGCTTTTAAGGGATAGCTATAAAATAAATACAGCCACAGTGTCCCATGTTTACTATGCATTTCATTAATGTTTCACAAAGTAGGGGGCAAAAAGTTATGCTTACTTTTTTCTTCCTTTTCAGTTGAAGGGAAAGGAAGAGTCTGCCCATCTCACTAACCAATGCTTTCTCCCCATTCTAAAACTGCCCAAACAAAATTTTCTGGCAGCCTAGGATCTAGCAAACAAGTTTTAAGATAAAGGATGGTTATTAGAAATATCCTAGTTTACCTAAACTCTTTAAAAATTCAAGATCTTCATTTTTTTCCCTAGGCCACAAATAAACGCAGTTTCACAAGCAGTCAATAATGTTATTTCTTCCAAATTAAAAGAGATCAATTGGTTGTTTATACTTGATTGGAAACAGCTGTTTCTTACTGCCTTCTTTTGTCACTGAACACTCTCTTCCTTCTTTTAAATCATCTTAACTATAATTTTGGGAGAAGATGCAATCATCTTAGCAACTTTATTTGTGGGGTAATAATATGCTGCTAGATATGAACAAAAACGTAAACCAGGAGGAGGCTGTGCATGCGTGGGTACAGAGGGTGTATGGGAAATCTCTGTATCTCCTGATGAATTTTCCTGTGAACCTAAAACTGCTCTAAAAAAGTCAATTGTTTTTTAAAAACAACGAAAAAAATCCCGAAATCACGAGGAGTACAGTTTCATGATAAAGACTAAAGAACTGTGTATGAAAAAGCAATGAGGATAGCTTGACATGGTGACTATAAACCAGTGAAATTTGGGAACAGAAAGACTCAGAAATTACTGAAGTAGAAAAAAAGCAAAAATAGATTAAGAGATTTGGAGGTATGGTGCAGAGGGAAACAAGTGTTCTTTGTGTGACTTTACATTAGTAGTTTTACAGTAGTGTAAAAAAACATCAAAAAGATGAAACAAAAAAGCATTTTATGTAGGGGGAATAAAGTCAATGTGAATGTCAAAGGCCCATGTTTAACAAGGACTGTTGCAAAAAAGACTACAAAGAGAGTCATGACTGATGCACTGATTCATAATAAGTCATTAGAACCATTATTAATACTAAAAAAGCTAAAGGAATTTAAAGTACATGATACCGACTGAATCAACCTAGAGGGTTAATGTAAATTTTATTTTTATTTTTTGAGACAGTTTCACTTTTGTTGCCCAGACTGAAGTGTAATGGTGCAATCTTGGCTCATTGCAACCTCTGCCTCCCGGTTTCAAGAGATTTTCCTGCCTCAGCTTCTCAAGTAGCTGAGACTACAGGTGCCCGCCACCATGTCTGGCTAATTTTTGTATGTTTAGTAGACACAAAGTTTCACTATGTTGGCCAGGCATTCTCGAACTCCTGACCTCGGGTGATCCACCCACATCTCAGCCTCCCAAAGTGCTAGGATTATAGGCGTGAGCCACCGTGCCTGGCCGGTTAATGTAAATTTTAAATGATAGATGGTCTGAGATGCTCCAATCTTACTTTGATATACAAAGATTAATGCAAATAAAAAAAAATTGTGGGCTGGGTGCAGTGGTTCACAACTGTAATCCCAACACTTTAGGAGGCCGAGGTGGATCACTTGAGCCCAGGAATTTGAGACCAGCCGAGGCAACATAGTGAGACCCCATCTCTCCAAAAATAGCAAAAAAAAAAAAAAAAACCAGCCAGTCATGGTGATGTGCGCCTGTGTTCCCAGCTACTTGGGAGCTGAGGTGGGAGGATCACTTGACCACAGGAGGTAGAGGCTGCGGTGAGCCATAATCATGCACTGCACTCCAGCCTGGATGATGAAGTGAGACCTCTGGGTATGATAATACGCCTGTTCCTATACCCAAATGGAGGTGACATATAGCTGGGCTGGCGAATGACTGGGCCAGGCGAAGTGGCTCATTCCTGTCATTCCAGCACTTTGAGAGGCTGAGGCAGGTGGATTGCTTGAGCTTGGGAGTTGGAGACCAGCCTGGGAAACATGGTTAGATCCTGTCTCTACTAAAAATACAAAAATTACCTGGTGTGGGCCAGGTGCGGTGGCTCATACTTGTAATCCCAGCATTTGGGAGGCCAAGGCGGGTGGATCACCTGAGGTCAGGAATTCGAGACCAGCCTGGCCAATGTGGTGAAACCCCTTCGCTACTAAAAACACAAAAATTAGCTGTAGTAGTGGTGCACACCAGCAATCCCAGTTACTGAGGAGGCTGGGGCAGGAGAATCGCTTGAACCCAGGATGGGGAGGTTGCAGTGAGGTGAGATCACACCACTGCACTCCAGCTTGCGCGTCAGAGTGAGAACCCATCTCAAAAAAAAAAAAAAAAAAAAATCTGGTGTGGTGGCATGCACTTGTAGCCCCAGCCACTCAGGAGGCTGAGGTGGGAGGATTGCTTGAGCCTGGAAGGTGGAGGTTGCAGTGAGCTGAGATCGTGCCAGTGCACTCAGCCTGAGCAACAAAGTGAGACCCTGTCGCCAAAAAAAAAAAAGAAAAAAAAAAAAAAGAAAAACTTTTTTGCCTTTAGGCCAGTCTTACACATGTATGTTTCCTTTCCCTAACAGTATATCCAAACAGAGACCTTGGCAGTACATCTTCTAAGCCTTTGGGAAACTGAAGTAAAATCTGTAAATGATAAAACAAGAACACTCATCAAGTAAACCCAAAAGACACAGTTAAATTCTGGGGGCTGTTGGTTACAACTCTTTCTATTAGTATCACTGTATAATTCAGATTTTTAAAAAAGCCCCAAAACTGTCTGACCAGATAATCATAAGAAAGTCTGATTATCACCACACCTCCCCTGTTCAATAAAGGGAATCTGAATTGTGTTATATTTTCAGTAAAAGACTTAAACCAAAAACCGTACTCAACATCATTAAAAACCCTTTGTTGTAGCCATTACTATTGTATACCCATTTAAAAAATGCACGGTTTAATGGTGAAACCCCATCTCTACTAAAAATACAAAAATTAGCTGGGCATGTTGGCACACGCCTATGATCCCAGCTACTTGGGAGGCTGAGGCACAAGAATCGTATGAATCTGGGAAGCAGAGATTGCAGTGAGCTGAGACGGGGCCACTGCACTCCAGCCTGAGCAAAAGTGAGACTCTGTCTCAAAAAAAAAAAAAAAAAAAAAAGGTACAGTTTCCAGATAAAAGACAACTTATAAACCCAAGATGATAGTTGATATTTTTCCTAGAGCAATTTTTAAAAGATATACTAAAAGGAAAAGATGGAAAAGTTCCTTCAGATAACATCTTAATGAGTGAATAAATGATTGCTACACCAACACAGCTATTTTGGATAGCTGATAAATAACTTTAAGAAACATTAAGTCAGCCAGGCGCAGTGGCTCACACCTGTAATCCCAACACTTTGGGAGGCTGAGGTGGGCGGATCACCTGAGGTGAGGAGTTTAAGACCAGCCTGGCTAACACAGTGAAACCCAGTCTCCACTAAAAATACAAAAAAATTAGCCGGGCATGATGGCAGGCGCCTGTAATCCCAGCTATTTGGGAGGCTGAGGCAGGAGAATCTCTTGAACCCAGGAACCAGAGGTTGCAGTGAGTTGAGACCGCGCCATTGCACTTCAACATGGGCAACAATAATGAAACTCCGTCTCAAAAAAAAAAAAAAAAAAAAAAAAATTAAGTCGGTAACTATAAATTTCTATTTCATAAGAAATATTCCTTTTTCCTCGTGTCTAGTTTAACATGACTGCTTTATTCTTCTGATGAAAGCAACTATAATAGGTTAGCTTGACCATCTCATTCTAACTAATGCTTTAATAATAAGGCTTCTTAATTCAAATTCTGTTAATAACCCCAAATTTCTCAAATATTACCCTAAGAATAGTTCCTTCCCTAAGTAACTCTCTGTAAAATGTCACTATTAAAATGTTAACTGAGGAACATTTAACAGATCATCCAAATGCAGTATTTTCTTATTATAATTTGTTTTTTCCTACCAGAATATAAACTCTATGAGGACAGGGATTTTTATCCACTGCTGTAGTTCCAATGGCGAAAACAGTAACTGACACATAAAGAAGTTCAAGAAATATTTGCCAAGTAAATTATAATCACCATTTACTACAACATGATTCCAGCAGGCATTAAAATGCAAAAAATAAAACAGAAATTAAAAGGATTTACTTGGGTCAGTCACCTTTATATAGACTTCTGAATATGAAGTCCCCCCAAATTATCTGCTAGTAGTTCTGAAGACCTAGAAAAAGTTGAGACACAAATTAGTATAGAAAGAAATAACATTGATCAACACACAGAATGGAATTCTACAGCTATATTAACAATTTTGTTTCTGTATACTATCTTGCTTACCATCCTACATCTATACTATCTTGTTTACCACCCTACGTCCATCCAGCACTGAATTTTTTTGCCCTTTAATCTTTAATTTTTCCATAAAGCCAGAAACGAGAGGGTAGGGAAGGAAATTATTTGACATAAATGGTAAATACTTCTGTCACTGGCTAATTCTTCCCCTTCCTTCAAATTAGAATTCTCTCTCATTTTCCAAGGGACTCCTTCTTTTTCTCTCTCCTAAGAGGTGATTCCCTTCTCCACTGAACAGTTCTCAAATTCAGAGATCTTTAACCCGATGTCCGATAGCTGTCCAGCCAGACAAGGGCCCATCATCACCCATTAAATTACAAGTCCATATTTATTACTCCTTTTCTTTCCCTTCATTCCACATCATCTAGTTTCTTGTCCTACTATAAAAAATAATGATAAAAGGGAGTCATTTCTGTGTGGTCAAATGGAAACATGCTTAAAAAAGGGGGCTTAATTTTCTACCTTCCAAAAAGAAAGGTAAAATAGATGATCCAGGACTTTGGGGGGAAAATGATCAGTATCCTTTAAGTCTCTGGTGTTTTTTCCAAAAAGTCAAATTTAACACTGGCCAGAGTTATTAACAGCTTAAAGATTAACATATCATAAACATGAAAAGAGTTGTTCATAGGATTCCAGTTACCAAGCGTTAGAACACATGCATTTTATTTACGTTGATGTTTTATGATTTCTAATTTAAAAAAACTGGAAAATAAGCTATTTTTTAGAAACAATTTAAAATAGTATACTCAGAATTAGAGAAAGAAAAAGTATCAAAGTAACAGTAAAAGGAAGGAAGAAATAAAGTACATCAAGGGAGAAGCAATAGCAAGTAAGAAAGAAAAAAGGAAAGGAGGAAAAGACAGAAACAGATGTGAGTGTACAGTATGGGGAAAACGCATCACAATTTCAAATTCTTATTAACTATTTCCCCAACAATCCATCAGAAACCACAGGAACACTAGGTAAGTTCTCGGATTCAGAAACAGAGACAGCCTGTACCTTCCAGTAGTACCGAGTATTCTCTTTAGGAGGTGCCATTTACATACAGTTTCTAGGGGAAAGGATGTTAGATAGAACATGCCAGAAATGTTTCTTAATGACCCCATCTTTTTAATTGGGTTCAGAAATGGCCAACAGTCTCTATATCATCATTCTGACAGTCTCTTCTCTATATGACTTGCTGAAAGCACAAGACCTGTATGATCTCCCTGGTCACTCACAGAGAAGACAAACAAAAAGTGTTTTATGAACAACTCCAACAGAGATTTCAGAAGAAGAAATTGCATCAGACAGGTGAGGCGGAAGCAGCTGGGAGACAAGAGTCCAATAAACAACCAATCCAATGAAAGAAATTCAGAACAAGTCTGCTTCAGTAATCCTGTGAAGAGGACTGGCAGGAAGAGGAGTGCCGCTTCAGAAAGAGAACAGGCCTCATATGCTTCAGACAGTCTTTGTACTGAGGCTGTGGACCTTGGCCATTCTCCCAGAAATGATGCAATCCTGATGAACAAGATCTGCTGCCAGAGAAACAATTGTTAACAGCCTATGCAGACAGCAACTCAGCCAAGGAGCAATCTCTGATCAACTCACTCCATAAACCAACAGAACGCCAAATCTCTCTTCCTCAATTTCAGTGTCTGACAAAACATAAGTGAACACAGTATATATTCAGATACATAAGAACAAGCCATTTTCTCAAAGTGTCCTTTTTCTTTTAATTTCTTTGGCTGTACAATATCCATTATTACATTTTAGATAAAATACTGAACATTTTTTACTTTTATAAATACAATTATCCAAGCATATCAACATAACAACATAAATATGAAAATGTATACTTATTTTCCTCATTCTCATAAGAAAACCTTTTTGGGAGGTAGTGGCTTCCTTAAGCATAAAAACTGCTCTGAAATCTATCATCCAGCTATAATATTTCAAGTAAAGACAAATATACACATATTCTAATTCAGAGACAGAAAATATATTTCATAGATATTTTTGAAATTAGATAAAAATCAATGTTAAATATTGGCATCTATTAGAGAAAAGAGAAAATCTAATCTTGCTTAGGCTGACATACAAGGTAGACTAGCAGTATCATCTCACAATAATAGTACTTATAACAATCACTTTTTTGAAGGGCAAAAATATTACTTCAGATCTTACTAAAGGATCAGATTATTTTAATCTTATGAGCCACAATTTACTAATTTAGAAACTAACTTAAAAATATCCTCAATTTAATAATCTTCTCTAGACTTCTCATCTCCTAGGCCTGGTTTCTTTTTCAGAAGTTTTGGTATCAGGTTTTTCACACAGTATTATAAAATTATAAAAAGTTGTTTTTTCTCACTAAATAAATAAAAGATCCTGTATAAAGCAGTTCTCTAAACTTCAACTAGCCAAAAGTCATAACTAACCAAATTTCTTCCTTTTGAAAGCAATAACCCTTAAACTGGGATTCATGAAAAAACACAAATATCTAAGATATATCCTGAAATAAATCTATTCAGCCCAATCTACTACTTCTATATACTACTAAATAACAACAATGAACAGATACACAGAATAGCTCTAAAGCACTAAAAATACTTTAATAGGTCAATAAATGAAAAAATTTAACACGGGAAGAGAAAAACACTTTTTGGGACTATTTCAAAAGGGTTAAAGTAGCTAATAATTTTTTAAAAATCCAATTTCTGAACTTGACTATTCAAAATTTTATTACATATAGGCTGAATTTCTTCTTAAATACATTTATAGTTCTTTGATTTATCTTTTGAATGACTTTACAAAATAGTAAAAAGGGGAAATGGGGAAAGAATATTGGGTTTTCTGGTATGATGATTTTTACTCTCTACATAATTTTTAAATCACAGAACAGTCCAGAATACAATAAATACATGACTGCTTCTTATCTACATGACCAACTTTTATGAGAATGAATGTGGCAACTGCATTATATACTTATCTTCATCTTCATCTCAAATATCTCAAGTAAAATCACTGTAGCTGTACCATGACAAACAGCCTTTTACCTTAGGAGAAGAAAAGTATGCTAGGAAAAAGCACTATTAGAGGCTGGGTGCAGTGGCTCACATCTGTAATCCTAGCACTTTGGGAGGCTGAGGCAGGAGGATCGCTTGAACCCAGGAGTTCAAGACCAGCCTGGGCAACATA
Source organism: Theropithecus gelada (assembly GCF_003255815.1). NCBI lineage: Eukaryota > Metazoa > Chordata > Mammalia > Primates > Cercopithecidae > Theropithecus > Theropithecus gelada. Next base: position 55,425,742 of record NC_037669.1, read on the forward strand.
GTGAGACCCATCTCCTAAAAAAAAAGAAAAACAGAAAAGAAAAAAAGGCACTATAATAGGAGTTAGGAGACTTGAGTTCTAGTCTACAACATAATTAGTAACTTCAGAAAAATCACTTTACATAGATGATCCCTAAATTCCTCAAAGTAAAATCTTCATTGTATGTCTTCCTGCTCCAGATTTCTATGAATCCTGGCACTGCTGCCAACTAGCTTAGGAAATTCACAGAATGTCTCACAATCTCAGTTTTCTCATCTGTACCAAAAAAAAAAAAAAAAAAAAAAAAACCAAAAAACCCAAAAAACCCCAAAAAACCCCAAAAAACCAAAAAACACAAGAACAAAAACAAAAACAACAAAAAAACCTGTTGTGCTGACCCATAGGCACACATGGACTAGCATTTGCAGCAACTAAGAGCTTAAATAACTTTCTGGTCCCTTTGAGTATACGTGAAGAAAGAGGAGCTGCTGCTAATAACCGGAATATGGCTAAACACTGTTTTTATTCTTCTCCAAAAGCATGTATTTCAAGTTTGCTACAGCAGATAATGTGGAAAGAAAAAATGTGAGAAACATAAAAAAAAATAAAAAAAAAAAAAAAGAGAGAGAAGTGTGAAGCATTAGAAGAAACAAATATGAGTTACTGGAAAACAAAGAGATGAACTCTAAAAGAGCACTCAGAGATAAAGTGAAAAGTTTATGTATTTGGAACAGTATACATTAGGCTTATAATCTGAAGCAAATTAATGCAAGCAAAGAATTTAGGGGTTGAGGACTGAAGGGAAAAAAGAAAAGAGAGAAACACTGATTGGGATAAGCACTGGAGACAGGACACACCATGATTTAGTAATTTAAAGCAAAAATAAAAATTTCCTTTTCCCTCCATCTCTTCTACAATACCAGTTTATTCCTTTGCCTAAATTTACACTCACTCTAGGAGCTACTGAGCTTGGCATAATAAACTGATGTCTATAAGAAATCTAAGTTTACTAGAATAAAAGGCCATTAAAAGACAACTTAAAAAAATCCTACTTTAGTCTATATTAAGAATTTCCTTCTCCATAAAAGAGTATTACAGAGACCAAGTCATACTTAGTAGTATGTGCAGCAGAAGAAGGGAGTGGCAGTAGGATAAGATTACATACCAAAAATGATATAATTACTATTATTATCTAAATATTATGATTGCAAATTAACACTGAAGAAAAAGAAATATTTTATTTACAACCCATTTAACAATGATAAAAAGGTATTTACTGTTAAACTAACCAACAATACACAGACTCTTTGTAACCTTAACAAGAATCAGGAAGATTTTAGACTTCTAAGTACCAAATAAAAATGATGCCCTCAAATAATTTAGACTGACTAAACCTCTTTAAAGAGTTATACTCTCAATACTTTCTGAAGGTTCTGTCCTACTGTGTTCTTAGGCTCAGAACATGTGTGAGACCAACGTACCAAACTAGAGTAGGAAAAGAACTTCTCGTATCTCTACACGTGCCTCCTCTGTGAATTCAGATCTTCTTCATTTTCAAACCCCAAAACGGGAGCCACTTTTACTTACTATAGATGAGGTGGGTTGTGCACACTTATGAGCCATTAATATCTGTATTTTTACTTTCATTAATTTAGGCAAAATTTCTCCAACCGATGAAGAAACAGAAATGAAGAAACAGAGCTACAAAAAGATTAGCTTGTATGAAGTCTACTACACACCTACAGTAGTAGAGTTCAGAGGAAAGAAAATTAAGATTTTAATGTATAGCTTCTGTTTATTATAGTAATTACTACTTACCTTAGATAGCAACATCTGAGTTATAACTAATTGTTTTTTATTTTTATTTTTGAGACAGGGTCTGTCACCCAGGTTGGAGTGCTCTGGTGCAATCACAGCTCACTGCAGCCTCAACCTCCTGGGCTCAAGCGATCCTTTCACCTTAGCCTCCCAAGTAGCTGGGACCACAGACACATACTGCCATGCCCAGCCTTGTTTTTATTAAGTACCAATTGGTGCTATGTTAGACAATTAGGTCTAGACAAAATTCCTGACTGTCTTGGGATTTACATTATGTAGATTTGCTACTTTTTCATTCATTCATTCAACAAACATGAAGTAACTACTATTAATATACATATATATATAAATATAAACTATGTTAAGTGCTATTTTAAGAGGTTTATTTTATCCAATGTAGAAAAGGGTAGGCAACTTGCAAACTGTTTAGGTTTGCCTATGTGCCAAGTATTGCATTTATACAACCATGAAGGGGGAAAAAATCCTGTAAGTGGGCTGGGCGCGGTGGCTCATGCACTCCAGCCTGGGCAATAACAACAAAACTCTGTCTCAAAAAACAAACAAACAAATCCAGAAAGTGTGTCTTTAACAATTAATGAGTCAAACTCTGAAGGAAAACACCACCCTTGCCTGAATGGAAGAAATCCCTAACCCATTCCATAGTTTACCAGTGAAGGAGTCTCTTACAGAAATAAATTCTTGGGGTTGGGCATGGTGGCTCAAGCCTGTAATCCCAGCACTTTGGGAGGCCGAGACGGGTGGATCACGAGGTCAGGAGATCGAGACTATCCTGGCTAACACGGTGAAACCCCTTCTCTACTACAAAATACAAAAAACTAGGCAGGCGAGGTGGCGGGCGCCTGTAGTCCCAGCTACTCGGGAGGCTGAGGCAGGAGAATGGCGTAAACCCGGGAGGTGGAGCTTGCAGTGAGCTGAGATCCGGCCACTGCATTTCAGCCTGGGCACAGAGCGAGACTCCGTCTCAAAAAAAAAAAAAAAAAAAAAAAAAAAAAATAAATAAATAAATAAATAAATAAATAAATAAATTCTTTTATAAATCCCTTTTAAATTAGCTTAGACAAAGCTTATCATTGACTGGTCTCAAGGAAAATACTATGAAAAATGAAGGCCAATGGGCAGCAAGAATCCTCAAAGTACAGAAAAAAACCTGACTACACATGTTCTGTGATCATCTGGCAAACCATGTAGCTAAGTATACAGCAGGAAAAGAACTTAAAGCTTGGCCCAGCCCAGCGGCTCATGCCTGTAATCCCAGCACTTTGGGAGGCCAAGGCAGGTGGATTACTTGAGGCCAGGAGTTCGAGACCAGTCTGGCCAACATGACAAAACGGTTACTACGGAAAAAAGAAAAAAACACTAGCCAGGCATGGTGGTGCACACCTGTAATCCCAACTACTTATGAGGCTGAGGCACGAGAATTGCTTGACACTGGGAGGCGGAGACTGCAGTGAGCTGAGATCACGCCACTGCCCTCCAGCCTTGGTGACAGAGCGAGACTCTGTCTCAGAAAAATCAGTATCAACAACAACTTACAGTTTAATAGTTCTAATATGCACAATAGGGTTCCCCTCCCCCACGAATGACTGTATCAATACAAATAATGCCTGGAAAAATATGCAAATATTACAAAAGCATAAAAAGTAGAAGTTAAATTCTCATGTAAGTGATAACCCTACTGCTCTGTAAACTGCTTTTTAAAATTCAGCAGCTAAGTTTTAGATATGTTTCTATGAGTATGTACAAAACCACTAATTCCTCTTAAGCAAGTATTCTAGTCTATGCATCTACTATAATTTAAACCAGTCCTCTGCAGGTGGATGTTTATGATTGTTGCTGCTTTTCCATAACATATGCAATGTTGTGTTGAACGATCATGTACTTATACCTTTCTTTATACACATGCACAAATATTTCCTTGGGACAAATTCCTAGAAATGAAACTGCCAGAATGGCATGGGCACATTTATTAGTGACGACAAACCACCCTCCATAAAGTTAAAACCATTTTACATTTCCACAAACATTTAGGTTCTTGATAAACATGGTAGAAGGCTAAATTTCCTTAAATAATTTCCTTAAAAGAATTTTTCTTTCTTTTTTTTTTTTTTTTTTTTTTGAGACGGTGTCTTACTCTAACGCCCAGCTGGAATGAAATGGTATGACCATGGCTCACTGCAGCCTCAACCTCTCAGGCTCAAGGGATCCTCCCAGGTCAACCTCCTGAGTAGTTGAGACTACAGGTGCATACCACCACTCCCGGCTAATTTTTAAATTTTTTTGTAGTGACTGGGGTCTCACTATGTTGCCAGCGATGGTCTCAAACTTCTGGGCTCTAAGCGGTCCTCCTGCCTGGGTCTCCCAAAGTGCTGGGATTACAGGCGTGAGTACCATGCCCAGTCTTAAAATAACTTCAATTCTCACTTTCCTCATACGGTCTTTTCCATAGACGATTCTCTACATTCTAAAAGAAAACCCTAGGGCTGGGCACGGTTGCTCACGCCTGTAGTCCCGTAGTCCCAGCACTTTGGGGGGCTGAGGCGGATGGCTCATTCGAGGTCAGGAGTTTGAGACCAGCCTGGTCTACATGGTGAAATCCCGTCTCTATTAAAAACACAAAAATCAGCCAGGCGTGGTGGTCACCTGTAATCCCAGCTACTTGGGAGGCTGAGGCAGGAGAACCGCTTGAAGCCGGGAGGTGGAGGTTGCAGTGAGCCAAGATTATGCCACAGAACTCCAGAAACCCTAAAATGAAAGTTATCTGCAAATTCCCAATGTTTATGTATGTGATTCACTTTTTTTTTTTTTTGAGACGGAGTTTCGCTCTTGTTGCTCAGGTTGGTGTGCGATGGCGTGATCTTGGCTCACTGCAACCTCCGCCTCCCGGGTTCAAGGAATTCTCCTGTCTCAGCCTCCTGAGTAGCTGGGATTACAGGTGTCCACTACCACACCCAGCTAATTATTGTATTTTTAGTAGACACGGGGTTTCACCATGCTGGCCAGGGTGGTCTCGAACTCCTGAGCTCAGGTGATCTGCCTGCTTCAGCCTATGAGATTCTCTTTTAAGACTACTACTGATTGGATGTCCTGTAAAATTCTTACACACTAAATATTAGATCTTGGTTGCATTTCTACAAATTTGGGCTGGGAGCTTCAAAATAAACCCTAGCTGAAGCAGTATTTCAGAACCAAAGTATTTTCTTATAGTTGTCCTTTGACATAATCTTTAATTCTTTTAATAGACTGCACTAAGCTCTAAATTTCTTTCCGTAATGAAAAAACTTATGCTAGCCATCTGTAATCTAGCTGGCATCTGTAGATGTCTGACTGCAAATGCAAGTAAGCTAGAAGATTTGAGTGCTTCGTTTCAAACAGATAATCAAAACTCTGTTCTAGCAGTTCTGCCTCAGAAGTATAAAATATGATGCTTCATTTTTAATCACCTTTGGAAAGAAACCTAGACATTATAAGAGACTTATCTTAGAACATGTGGGAAAAACTAAAGAAAATAATTAAAAAAAAAGAAAGACTTGGCCGGGCACGGTGGCTCACGCCTGTAATCCCAGCACTTTGGGAGGCCGAGGCGGGCGGATCAGAGGGTCAGGAGATCCAGACCATCCTGGCTAACACAGTGAAACCCTATCTCTACTAAAAATACAAAAAATTAGTTGGGCGTGGTGGGGGGCCCCTGTAGTCCCAGCTACTTGGGAGGCTGAGGCAGGAGAATGGTGTGAACCCAGGAGGCACAGCTTGCAGTGAGCGGAGATCACGCCACTGCACTCCAGCCTGGGCGACAGAGCGAGACTCCATCACAAAAAAAAAAAAAAAAGACTTATCTATACTGATTTACTAAAAGACAGGAGACAAAATACAGACTTCATTTTCACTGTAGGAACAAAATCACTTGGTATACTCCATTTTGACACCCACATGGTCCAAATCCACGCCCTGGCCAAATAAAGGAAAAACCCCTTTTTCTTTTTTTGTTGTGCTGGCACTAGCAACTGACTGAGAGTCTGAGTGAAGAGCTATTCTCCTTTGAAATTTTTGCAGACTTTCAGAAATCCACATCAGTCGCCTCCCTATGATTTCAAGGTAGCATTATGTAATAGCAGTGAACCGGTCTCACTGCCTCTGGGGTGTGAACCCTCCAATCTACTCTACGTTCTTCCATGATGTTACCCCTTCTAGAACATAACTTTGGTTACTATCATTCCATTATTTGAAATCTACAAATAATGGTTTCCTTAATGCTTATTGGGCTAGTCCAAACTCCTTTGCCTGAATGGAACAAGAACTTTTTTGTTAATTAGCTACTAACCTGTTTTCTTCTTCTTCAAAACTTTGTTTACACTATTTATGCTTTTTTTATCTTTAAAAAAAACCACAAAACTTTAAGGTGAAAAACTTAAAATAAATATAAAACCAGAGAAAATCCCATGGCCCCTATCCAGCTTTAATCAACAATCAATTCACGGCCAATCTTAATTTATCTATAACCTCTCTTCCTCCCAGGATTAGTTTACAGCAAAATTCCAAAAATACCAGTTGTGTCTACGACATCTGGTGGGTGGAGCTATCCCTTGTTTATCCTTATAATGAGTATAAGGACACATAAGAGGGGCATGTTTATCATAATGATAGGTCATGGTGACAGGAAATCAAAGGTCATCATTCTTTAGCAAAAGTTCCAAAGAATAAAAAGCTTATGCAATTCAACAATTGCCAGATTTGCTGAGTAATGCTTAGGTTTTACAATTATACACTTACGGTTATTAAAAAAAGTCTTAATCATTGAAACATTTTAAGAAAAAAATCACTGTAAATTATTTTTATGATACAAGTTTGTTGATAAATTTCTTGCATTCTTGGGAATGCAAATTTCTCCTTAGAGCAGAGCTAACTGCTAGTATAGACATAACCCACAGTTGTGACATAGCATTCCTGTATTTGCTATATGCCAATATCCAAAAATGAATGACACAGGAGAAACACCCCAAAGCAGGCAGACAGTGAGTGTGATATTCCATAAATCTGTGTACTAAAGATAAGGACTGATTATATCACAAAAGTGATGGCTCACATTTGAGGTAGATGACTAGCTGTTCTAATTTTTAGTGAGCAACCTCTTAGAATACTTGGAGTCTTAGAGTGCTGACAGACTTAGGGCAAAAAGACTCACCCACTCTGAGGCACACCTTCCAATGGAAAAACGACTCAATAATAACACTAAGTGTCACAAACCAAAAATATTTTGGGTGCATGTAGAAGATTCCTATTTGAACAACAAAAAAATTACAAAGAAAGTAGCCAGGCGTGGTGGTGCACACCTGCAGTCCCAGCTACTCAGGAGGCTGAAGTGGGAGGATGGCTTGAGCTTGGGAGATGGAGCTTGCAATGAGTTGAGACTGCACTGCTGCACTCCAGCCTAGGCAACAGAACCAGAGCCTGTCTAAAAAACAAACAAACAAAAACTTTAACAGCAATGGGGTTAGGCAGGGTGTCTCACACCTGTATCCCAGTGCTTTGGGAGGCTGACTTAGGAGAATCACTTGAGGCCAGGAGTTTGAGGCCACCCTGGGCAACACAATAAGACAGCCAGGAGTGGTGGTGCATACCTGTAGTCCTACTTATTTAGGAGGCTGAGGTGGGAGGATCCCGATCCCTTGAGCCTAACTAAGAGTTGAGACTGCAGTGAGCTATGACTGTGCCACTGCACTCCAGTCTGGGTGACAAGATCCTGTCTCTAAAATTAAAAAAAAAAAAAAAAAAAAAAAAAAAGTAACAGCAATGGAAGACAATGACCAACTCAAACAAATACTAATATACGTCTAGTAGGTTACTGAGCAAAATAAAATCTTTGAAATGGTGAGCACATTTGTCTTCCTAGAAGCCCATGAGGCCAATGTCTTTGGATCAGCTAGCTAGTGGCTTGTTATGAGATCCAGGACCTTCAACAGTTCCCGTCATTTAAAGCATTAAAAATATTTAACTTATAGATTACAAAAACTTTCTCTGGAAATCTTAATATGAAAAATGTTTTTAAAGCCTTGACACATATGCTCATCTTTGATCCAGTTTCAATAAACATTTCAACTGTATTTGGGCCAAAATGCTCATGTCATCAATTAACTTATAATAAATTAGTCCCAGGAAACTGATAAAATAGTACTTTTTAGTTAGGAATACAACTGGTATAAACTGCTTTAATTCTTATGCAAAATATAATTACAACCATATACCATATTCGAACTTTCCCATTTATGTTACTGTCTCTTTTAATAATCTGTTAGTTTTCCTGTCATATCAGTTTGACCCCAAACAAAGCCCAGAATTCTAGCACTAAACAGAGTGAAGCAAAACACAGACTATCTCGGATTTCCATAAATTTGCTATTTTCCTTTTCATTAAAACGTCTATTTATAAACTTATTTTTCCTCAGTAAAATACTTCTAAATCCTGAACGTTATTGTTTTTGAATACTGTATTTCCTTTTCCAATACTCAGTAACCAATAATAAAAACATTAAAAAAAAAATCCATGCCCCAAATTTTTAACAAATCCATTGTAGACCACCATTAATAACTTAAAAGCAGTGGTTCTCAATCTTTTGGAGAAAAATGCTTGTTTTTTCTTCTAAGTTTAAAAATATTCCATCTGTTGATGAGGAAAATACAGTAAAAAAATATACTACGGAGAATTAGTAATTCTTCTGCACAATATCCTTCTATTTTATGTCCTTAAGGACCATTATCTATTTAGCCAAGACAGGACTAAACAATGCATATCCTGGTAAATACATGGAATGATACTACTAGGGGGAAAAAGGGAAACCAAGATCCCTGCTCTAGAAAGGGCACCCCTTTCACCTGTTGTGTCAAGCAGCAAACTGTCATTAAGCAGCCTTGTAGAAGCAATGATAGTCTCATACACATCCCTGAATTCTTAAAAACAACATGCACACACCCGCCCCTGCCAAAAAACACACACGACCAACAGCTCTTCAATGAATTAAGAATTTCTTAAGAATCTACTGAGATTCAAGACGGCTTTTCACATTTTGAATTCCAACTCTTCCTACATCTGAATATGAAAGTAAAAAGGAAATCTAGTAGCAACCCATTTGTTCTTGTACCAATATTCAAAAACATCCTAGGCATAACCACTTTGTGATTGTTTTTCTAGAAAATTTCAAACTTAATACGTAGCTATTATTTGAGCACACATACTAATTCCTTAGAAAACTACAGAGATAAAATCTGACATAAAACTTCCAGGTCTCGGCCAGGCGCGGTGGCTCACGCCTGTAATTCCAGCACTTTGGGAGGCCACGGCGGGCAGATGACGAGGTCGAGTTTGAAATCATCCTGGACAAAATGGTGAAACCCCATCTCTACTAAAAATACAAAAATTAGCTGGGTGTGGTGACGGGCGCCTGTAGTCCTAGCTACTAGAGAGGCTGAGGCAGGAGAATTGCCTGAATGCAGGAGGCGGAGGTTGCAGTGAGAAGAGATCACGCCACTGCACTCCAGCCTGGGAGACAGAGCCAGACTCTGTCTCAAAAAACAAACAAATAAAAAAATGAAACTCCTAGGTCTCCGCTGTATACTCTTTCCTGAACTGCAGCCAGTCAGGGATAAAGGAAGTCCCAAACTGATTGAAAGGCAAGGTATTATGTTTGGAAGAGGCTAATTAACTTAAAAAAATACACACACACACACACACACACACACACACCCCCAATTAACTTAAAAAAATACACACACACACACACACCCCCCCCCCCCCCCCAAAGAAGCTAGAATTTACAATCACTCCAGCAAGGGATGACATCTGAAAAACATTCATCCTCTTCCTTTATCTGTGTTCCAGATCCAGAAGGCCCGTGCAATTCTAGGCAAAGAATCCTAGAGAAAAAAGATCAAAACTACAGATGGGCAGCAATAAAGTCAGGGGGAGAGAGAAAGGCAGATTATATCAGTGGAAGGCTCCTTAAATAAGGTCTGATATTTATAAGATACCTTTCCAGAAATTCAACCATATCATAAAATGTTACCTATTGCATACTGAATACACTATTACATTAATTAATCTATTTGCTTCCTCAATCTTCTGTTCAGGATTGCTCTCCAGAATCTGTATAGACTTCTTTATAATATTAAAATTTCCCTCTTAGTATAAACTCATTATATATCTACGTAGGCTACTCTATTTTTCTGTTGATTGGAAATAGCAGGTGATGATCAGGAGAGGAAATGGGCTCAGAGGGCAAGCAGTACCAAAAGGGAAAGACTGAAACATCTGATTATGTTCACTAGTCTGCATTACCAGGACCCATATAGTCAAGTCTACGAATACTTTTATTTTAAAATTTAAAACTTTCTATTATGGGCTGGGCATGGTGGTTCATGTCTGTAATCCCAAAGCTTTGGGAAGCTGAGGCATGAGAATCTCTTGAGGCCAGGAGTTCAAGTCCAGCTGGGCAACATAACAAGATCCTGTTTCAAATAAAGTATGAAAGTAAAATGGTATAAAGAAGTCCATTTATTCATTATCCAGTATCAACAATGACCAACTAATAAGTTGTCTGTTTCATCTATTATCTCCTCTCTATCTAAAGCAAACCCCAGACAACATTTCATTTCATACACAAATATTCTGGCATGTATCTCCAAAAGATAAAGACTTGTTTAAAAAAAAAAATGTGGGCCGGGCGCGGTGGCTCAAGCCTGTAATCCCAGCACTTTGGGAGGCCGAGACAGGCGGATCACGAGGTCAGGAGATCGAGACCATCCTGGCTAACAAGGTGAAACCCCATCTCAACTAAAAAATACAAAAAATAACTAGCCGGGCGAGGTGGCGGGCGCCTGTAGTCCCAGCTACTCGGGAGGCTGAGGCAGGAGAATGGTGTAAACCCGGGAGGCGGAGCTTGCAGTGAGCTGAGATCCGGCCACTGCATCCCAGCCTGGGCAACAGAGCGAGATTCCCTCTCAAAAAAAAAAAAAAAAAAAAAAAAAAAAAAAAAAGTGGGCTGGGCATGATGGCTTATGCCTGTAATCCCAGAGCTTTGGGAGGCTGAGGTGTGAGACCACTTGAGGCCAGGAGTTCAATCAAGACCAGCCTGGGCAACATAGTGAGACCCCCACCTGTATGAGCTATTTTTTAAAAAAATTAGCTGGGTGTGGTAGCACATACCTGTAGTCCTAGCTACATTGGAGGCTGAGGTGGGAGGACTGCTTGAGCCCAGTGGTTTAAGGTTAGAATGAACTATGATTGTGCCATTGCACTCTAGCCTGGGCGACAGAGTAGGACCCTATCTCTAAAAAAATAAAAATAAAAATAAAACCCCAAAAACGTGCATTGTAGTTTGATGCTTATTTTTTTTTGGTGGTGGGGGAAGAGGAAAGATAACTTTAGTGTACCATTTTGACCTTTCCTAAAATACTATCTTCTAATCTGAATTCCTTATAGCACTCTATAACCTCACTCCAACCCCAAAGTATTAAAAAACAAAAAACACAAACAACAACAACAACAAAAACCTGAACTAATGAACAATCTGGTGTTATGTATCTTACTTTGAGGCAAATGTATCTCAAAATTCTAGAGTTAAACAAAAAAACCACCTGTGACTCTGGTCAGCATACAAATACCCTAAAGCCACATCAAATAATACAATTTCAGGATCCAGTGTTTGTAAAGGACTCTGGATTCTGAAAAGGAGACTTGTTTCCTTAAAACTTTATTACATTTTTAAATGTGGTTATATTTATATAGTAAGCACTGGTATACTTGTGAAGTCAGAGGCCTCAAATTTTAACTAGATACCAATTATTCCTTTGTTAACAGTTGGTTCTTTTCATATAACCAATGAAGTATTGAAAATCAGGTGTTATTTACAGCATATGAACACTACTAATTCTAAGTAAAGTTCAGATAGACTTTAGAGAACTGATCAAATACTTGTAACAATAACCACTTCCAAAACAAAGGCAGCATTTACTGGATGCTTATGTTGCACCAGCCACTGTTTCTTTAACTACTTTTCATGCATTAGCTCATATAAAGCTCACATGTTTAGGAGAAAAGTATTATTCCTATTAGGCCAACGAATTAAACTCATCTTGGCCAAAGCCAAAGCAAGAAAAAACCACAGCTAGAATACTCACTCTTAATCACTGTTTCTTCACCTTTGGCATATCTTGATTTAGTATTTTTAAAGACTATATTAGTTATTAGAAAAGTGACGTATTGCTGAAATATGATTAACTTTAAGATACTGTAATTAGGAAGGATAAAATAGATTTAATATTTAACAGGTGCAAGACTTTTAAAGTTTTAATATTTTATTTAAAACACATAAAATCAAATAACTTGGATTTTAAATGACAAAGTTAAAAAATATATGACATCTTTTCTAAATAACACACATTTCAGGTCTAAGGGCAAACCATTCAAGAAATGTTAACTGATGAGCTCTCTACTTCAAGTAACACCAGTGTCCCAAGTGTACCTGAAATTCCCAGACACAAATATGGTCTGGAACTTCAAGAGAGAGAATTTTGGCCAGGCACAGTGGCTCACGCCTGTAATCCCAGCAGTTTGGGAGGCTGAGGTGGGTGGATCACCTGAGGTCAGGAGTTTGAGACCAGCCTGACCAACAAGCAGAAACGCTGTCTCTACTAAAAATACAAAAATTAGCTGGGCATGGTGGCAGGCACCTGTAATCCCAGCTACTCAGGAGGCTGTGACAGGAGAATTGCTTCAACCCGGGACACCCAGGTTGCAGTGAGCTGAGATCATGCCACTGCACTCCAGGCTGGGACACACAGCGAGACTCCATCTCAAAAAACAAAAAGAGAATTTTTACTAGAGAAAGAAAGTCTCTTATCTCAAACTGTTTACATTAAGCCAAGAAATTCTGGTTCCAAAAAAAAAAAAAAAAAAAAAAAAAAAAAAAAAAATTTTCACAAAACCTTTTTAAAAAAAAAAAAAAAAATTTTCTGAAAAAAAAAAAAAAAAAAAAAAAAAAAAAGAACAGAAATTTCCACATTCCTCTTCTACAGTGTGAAAATACTAGTTACTGAAAAATCTAGAAGGAGATAGTTTTAGTAAATGAACTAACCCAAATGCTTCTTGTGCTAAAAGGGGAACTATCGACGAAATATCACTCTGAAAATTTATGATGACTCTGTTGAGTCTAACATATAGGGACAGAGAGAGAACCAGTTGGAAGGCGCTAGGATAGAAGCTCAATTTTTCTGATTATACCCAGCTTTGTAAATTTCACTTACTAACCATTTAACTATTTTACATAATTATAAAACAAAACTTAATCCCTGAAAAATCTGAAAGTAAAATGTAACAAATTAACCTCACTATGTATCAAACTGGTGGCATAACTATAGACAACTATTCTAAGTGGGATTTCAAAATACTGTAATCTGACTGTATACAGTCATGTGCCACACAACGACATTTCAGTCAAGGATGGACCACATATGATAATGATCCCATAAGACTGTAATGGAGCTGCCCTACACAGGTGTACCATTTTTTATCTTTTATACCGTATTTTTGCTTTATCTTTTCCATGTTTAGATACACAAATGCTTGCCACTGTGTTACAACTGCGTATAGTATCCAGTGGTCACATGCTGTACAGATTTGTAGTCTAAGAGCAATGAGCTATACCATGTAGCTTAGGTGTACCATCTAGGTTTATGTTAGTACATTCTAGATGTCCACACAAGGACGAAATCACCTGACAACACATTTCTCAGAAAATATCCTCATCAAGTAAGGCATGACTACCACTATCTCTAAACGGATATACCCTAAGGGCAAAAAGACATGAGAAAACGAAACAAAAAACCACTTTGCAGTAATCATATTGTTCTGTCACTCTAAAACTGTAGTGTGTGTTTTGTGGCACAAAATAAAGAGAAATTATATTGGTGTTAGTGAAAACAGATTTTGGGCATGGGGAAAGGGAGAAAGATTAGGTTTACATAAACATCATGTAGTACTGAGTTTGAAATGGAGCTTTGCCAATACCAACAACTCGTATTTTTAAAAAGAAATAAAACACTTTTAAACTTTGTCCATTGAAAAATCTAGAAACAAGGCCCAATCCAAGAGCAGTGAACACTCCTACCATCCATACTGTGGTTTCTAAGTACCATTTCTCATGAAAAGAACTAAGAGGTTTTTGCCGAAATGGCTGATTCCAGGTTTGGGGCAAAAAATGTACAAAATTATCCTAGAACATCTAGTAATAGTAGGAAGCAAGGAAACAAGTAAGGAAAGTATTAAGAATGAATCAAAAGAATTTAGTAGCCAACGAAGGTAGGACAACCTGAATGTCAAAAATAGCAACTGCCAGAGACTGTAACATATCAAACATATTTAAAACCATGAGTATGCAATAATAATACTTCATTTATGTGTTTAGATGTTGCTAAGTTACCAACCCATTATTCTGAAAATTGATAAATAAGAGGGTAAAAAACCCAAGTGCTTATCTTACCTTCTGTATATAAACTATCTTAGTATAGCCAAATAAAAATGAGGGTGACTATTCCAGACAATAAATGAAGAAGTAATAAAATATCTATTATGAAGTAAATAATGAATATAGGCCGGTGATTCTCAAAAAGTGGTTTGAGAATGCCTGAAGTCCTCTAGATTCTGTCAGAGGGTTATATGAGGTCTTCCATTTTCCAATCAATCATCTGTACGAGGCCAGATTTTCTTCAGTCTTCAACCAAAACAACTTATCACAAGAAATTAAATGCAGAAGGAGTTACGAGAAAGCAGCTGTCTTCTATTAAGTCAGATATTAAAGAGATTTGCAAAAATGTCAAACGACACTTAAAAAATTAGAAATGTAGTTATTTTTATAAAAAATCACATTAATTGTATTAGCAGGCTTTATTATTGTTATTTTAACAATAAATAACTTAAAATTTTTCTCAGTTTTAGTTTCTAATATGGTAAATCTTGACATAATTCACACAAACAAAAGCTCTTCCGGGTCTTCAATTTTTAAGACCACAGAGTTTGATCTAGGCAATGAATAACAGCAGCTGCTTAACATTACATAGACAAGCAGACATTATGTAACTCTTAATGGCAATACACAGTACTATTATAAAATATGCTTGCAATCTATCTAATCACTAATTTACATGAAATACAGGTGGGGGGAGGTTGTTTAATACAGGAATGTGTTAAATGATTATCCAACCTTCAAAATCCAGAGTAGGAACTCTATAAAATAATCAATTTCTTCAACAAGAATCCTACACGGAAAAAACAGAGAGAATCTATAAAGACTCAAACTTATCAATCAATTGCAATGTATGGATCTTATCCTGGTCAAATGGAAACTTTTAAACTAACAGTTTAATAAACTCCAAAGGGAGTCTATTTTTCTATTTTGTAGTATTTGGATTTTTTAATAATAAAAAATTAAAAATTAATCAAACCCATACCTACCCCTTCCCTTACTACCAACTAATGGGAAAATAAAAAAGACATTCTAAAAACTGCTTATTTGGAAATGGGGGTTCAGAGAGGTCAACAGATAAACTGCAGCACAGGAGACTCCAGAATCAGAAGAGCTCTATCAAGAAAAGCTAGGTTGCTAAGTAGCGACTACAAGTCTCACAATCCTCTGTAATTATGGCGAGTATATAAATTATGGTCCAAATGGAGACATTTTTGAGAGTGAAAGGGGTGCTATTACTAATTATGCTAGGACAGCAGGTATAAACCAGGACTATCCCTAAGAAAGTAAAACATATGGTCACTATCTATAAAAGATTTATTTATTTATTTTGAGACACAGTTTCGCTCTTTCTGCCCAGGCTGGAGTGTAATGGTGCAATCTCAGCTCACTGCAATCTCTGCCACCTGGGTTCAAGAGATTCTCCTGCCTCAGCCTCCCGAGCAGCTGGGATTACAGGCATGCGCCACCATACCTGGCTAATTTTCTATTTTTAGTAGAGATGGGGTTTTTCCTTGTTGGTCAGGCTGGTCTCGAACTCTGGACCTCAGGTGATCTGCCCGCCCTGGCTTCCCAAAGTGCTGGGATTACAGGCATGAGCCACCACACCCAGCCAAAAGATTAATTTTAAAATTAATTTTCACAAGAGATATTTGACATAATCCTTTGGGGTAACTATCTGCCATAGAAACATATTCCTAGTATTGAAATGTTTTTAAAAAAATGAGGTGTGCTATAAAAAAAATTGTTTTTCATCTCCCTTGGCTGGCATGGTCATTTCATGAAGTGGGATACATTTATTTCTCTTGCTGCTCAGTGTACTACTGCAAACTTCCAGCCATTCCTTTTCATACTACTGTTCATGATAAACTGTAAGAGGAAGGTTACACCTACCTAGAGCCTTCCTTCTCTAAAAATACATGTCTTCCCCTGGGACTCCACACATGGCCTAGTAAGAGTGGTATGGCTACAGTAACTTCTTTATTTTTTATTTATTTGAGACACAGTCTTGCTCTGTCTCCCAGGCTGGAATGCAGTGGTGCAATCTTGCCCCACTGCAGCCTCCGCCTCCTAGGGTCAAGCAATTCTTATGCCTAAACCTCCCAAGTAGCTGGGATTACAAGCTCGCACCACCAGGCCCAGCTAATTTTTGTATTTTTAGTAGAGATGGCATTTCACCATGTTAGTCAGGCTGGTCTCAAACACCTGACCTAAGATGATCTGCCTGCCTTGGCCTCACAAAGCGCTGGGATTACAAATGTGAGCCGCCAGACCTGGCTGGCTGGCTACAGGAACTTCTGAGATCTATATATGATGTTAGCATAATTTTCACATTTTTGGATTAACAGTAAATATCTGGCTTTAGTACACTTACATAATATGCCACCAATAAGGTGGCTACCTGATTTATATGTGAATATTTTATGCCACTTTGTTTTTAAAGGTTTTTAAATATTGGGTAAACTTTTTCAATAAAAGTAGCCCAAATATTAAAATGTGTAACAATTTGGTATGTAGACCCTATAATATTTAGCTCCATCCTAAAATGTGCATGGACATGTAAACCCACCCTTATTTTGTTCTATTACTAAGTTACGACATTAAAGTTCTATTTGCCACAAATAACACTAAATTTGTCTAGGAAAAAATAACATTTTAAAAAGGACTTCAAAATTTTAGACTTGCTCTTACATTTTCCTCAGATCTATTCTTTTTTAAGGCATTTTACCGAATATATTTCAGAATGTGGGCATAAAGGCATACTTCCATGGGCGTAGTAGTTTGTATCACAGAAACTGAGAAAATAAAAATTTATGCTTTCATACAACATTCTAATGCTACATTCAGCATGTAATCCATCATATTGCTTCAAAGGCCCTTCTCTTCGTTCTGTTTTAGGTTAAACTCTTTTGTCTTTAGAACTAAAAGTTTTTTAAAAAATATGCCCTTTAGATTCTACCCCAAATGTTAACATAATAAACACATTTCTTTTTAAAATAACTCTATCTGATTGGGGCTCTTCTCTGTCAATCTGGTTTCTCTTATAAAACAAGTCAACTCTCAACAGCCTACATTAGTAAGGAAAAATGTAAAATAAATGCAGAAGTAGTCTGCCAACAGGTCCTTTCAGGTTCTTCCTTCTAAGTAAAACCTTCCTTGGATACCAAGAATACCCAAACAGTTGATTATTAACTGCAGATCATCCTCCTTCACAGAAGCTGTGAAAGTACAAATTGTATGTGTTGTGGCATGTACAGAGGTTGGTGGTAGGAAACAGAATTTTTGAAACATAAGCCAAAGAACGTTAACAGGACACAAAGATGGGGGAGAAAATCCAACAACAAAAACCCCTCTCATACAAAATGACAAACAAGAGGCACAAATGAAAGCAAGGAGATCCACCTGGGCATGTATTAAAATTAACATGTCAACAGTATTAAATATGCTAACATGATACTGGAAACCAGATTCAAACCAGATCATAGTATCTAAGAATGATGAAACAATCGTCTTACTATATTCAGCAATGCATATACCTTACTAGATTACTGAGTTTTATTTGAGTCTTCACATTTCAGGAGTGGGGAGGGGAAAATTTCACCATTGAAAGACAATAAAAATAAAAAATAAAATTTCCCCCTTTGTGGGGGTGGTATGGGATAAAAATGGCTTGAAGAACATAAATTATGCAGCTTGAAAAAAGAACTCTGAAACATGAAAAATTTATATTCAAAGAGCTAATTAATTTCACCCCCCACTAAGATAATAGGGTAAACATACATAGAGGTCTAATTTTTTAGCCTTATTTTAGTCATAAATCAGATTTACACAAATCAGTATTTTTCAATACAAACTGCAGATATTATCTACAGAAGACAGTCCACCTTTCTTCAAGCTAATAATACAGTGGCATCTGGTGGTAATAATGACTGTGTGAATGGCCAACGAAAATTAAGTATGCTTAAAACCTTTCTTTCCATAAGGCTGAGAATCTGAAATCGTTTATCAAGAAAGAAAGAAGATACAGAAGTTATAAAATCTCTATCACTAGAGACTTTTAAGAATGTGGCAAATTAGCTTTGTATTTAAGTACATATAAACAAGCCCACAACCTAAGCATAATAAAAATCACATTAGCCCATCCAATTTTCCCCCTTTGTCCTAGTTTCTTTTTGCTGGGAAGAGGCGTTGTGAGATAATAATAGCAGGAAATAAGGTGGAGCAGCTGCACAGGCAAGATGAGGTACAGTGCTTGTGTTTCACCTCCATTCTAGCCCTCTGCTGGCTAAGTCTTAGTGAAAATGAGATTAGCTGTTTGGGGAGCCCTAACAGTTACCAAACCTTTGGAATCAAAACGTGGTCCCTTACTCTTTCACTTTTGCCAGGAACTTCTTAGGTCCTCTAGCAAGATCCAGGTAATAGGAGCAATGAAGCTACACTGAAGAGATTTCTAATTATCTGGGAAGAGGGAGGGTGTAAAGGATGTTTAATACTGGCAATGTGGGTCATAGCACATGCAGAGAAAACTGTCTGGTATGGAGACTGGGGCTTGACTAGATGGCTTCTATTTTAGTCCCACAAATTTATGGAAATAATCCATGTAAATAAATTATAAAGGGAAGAAATGACTACCCTCAATTTCTGTAGTAATATAAAATATAGCTCACTAGATTTTGTGTTAATGCTGTTGCTATCTTACTGATAAGAAACTTCTAACTGTAATAATAATTAATTACTCAAAATTTCTTTTTTAGGTCAAAATACTATATAATTACTGCCAAGACCATTACACATAACAATATAATGTTAAGTAGTAACACAACCAGTTTTCTTTAACAGAGAGAAGTAACACAAAACTTGGTCAGGCTTGCTTAATATTATGTGTATTAAAAGCAGTTTTTTGGTTATTAACTGGTTAAAACATGTCTTTTGCTAATCCATAAATGGAAATTAGCATTCCAGTTCCCTTTATTGTTGCGTGCAGTATAGACAGAAGGGAAAACTTTAAGGCCAGTTTAGTAACATTGCAGTATAGGTGGTACCTCAACCCAAGCAACAGATGTGCTCTTGGAAAACTGTTCAAACCAAATATTTCTAAAAATTAAAGTCTCTTAAAATACATTAAGCATTTTGAAAAACGCTGTCATATATTTCTTCATAAAAGAGAAATTCTATCACAATGCAAATAATTGCCAGCTAATTTGCCTATAAATGAAATTCTTTATTTTTAAAAAAAGAACTGGCACAAAACATTTATTTTAAAAGTAACTAAAAATGTTGTTCAGAACACCGATCCTTTAACATTTTAATGAAAACTTCAACAGGGACCCAAATTTCAAAATATTTCATTACGATTTTGTTTTAAAGGACCAGATAACCGACAAATCTTTTCCAACTCTATGATTCATATTAAGTCTAAAAAACTGGATGCAACCATCCCACTTGCACGGGAGCTGAGCATAAATGTATCAAAAGAGGTTGCCTAAACCAAAAGGTTGCGGGGGGGGGGGGGGGCGCGGGGCGCGGGCAGTAATCTCCAGGGAATATCAGGTTCTCCAAGAACTAAGGAGCCTTTATTTCAGCTAGCATTTGACATGATAGCAACCCAACACATGAAAGCTGTAAGGTGCTCTCCATCTTAATGAAATAAAATTGTACACAACGACATGCAACTATTTCATAAAGGGAAACAAATTATTCTACATGTTCAGGTTCAATCCCAACCCAAACAAACACATTGTATTACAATGTGTTTTTATTCAGATAGATAAAAAAGATTTATTCTTTTCTATTTCTTAATGAGAATTCAGCTCTAGATCGGGTCTACTAGGGAGGTGACTGGTACTTAGGAGGGTGCAGAGGGTGGGATTTATTTTATTTTAATCTATATGGAGATCTATTTTTTTAAATTTTTCCTTGGTGAGAAGGGATCCATACAAGATATTCTGAAACGTATCAAATTTGGGGTTAACAGTATGTGGCTGGCAAAAATTCAATGCTTGAGTGGGAACTAAAAATGATTTCTTTAATTGTATGCCAAACTGAATAATCTCCCAGGGAAAAGAACCTCCTCCTCCTGCCTTTCCTACCTCCTGCCCCTCCCCCACCAACATTGCCTCCCTGCTGTGCAAAGAGCCCTTTGTCCTGCCCCGCACTTATCTAGCTGTTTGGCCATATTGACAGGCCTACTGGAGGCATAATAAGGGAGTCAGTCTGACATAAGCAGCTGGCAATTTGAAACAAAAATCTTCCTTTTCTACTTAGACCAAATCCTGCTGCAGAGGTCTCTGGCTCCTCCCATGCTTCCATCTATTTCTCAAACAGAGCAGCAAGAAATTCAGCATTTTTCCCTCCATTAGGTAGCACAAATCAAAAACTTGATTCCCCAGACAGAAATCTATTATGTATACATTCCTATAGCTACCGCTTTTTGTGATTCATAACATAGGCCAAAAGTGTACACATAACTAACATGGCTAAGGCAATGCTTCTTATTACTTCAAATTGCCATGAAAGCTCTGGGAATCATTATACCACAAGGAATCCAGAAGAGCACAGAAGAGAAAGCAGCAGCCCAACCAAAGCAACAGACATGAGCATCAGGCAAAAATGGCCTGATATAAAAACTTAGTGTTTTAAAAATACTAAGATATTATTCCAAGAAGCAGAAAATTCCTTTCCCTGTCTTCATATCAAACATACTTAATGTGACCTTACATTAAGTAAGCTATTCCCTCAGGTATTCAGCAAACAAAATCAATATGATGGAATAACCGAGCGAGGCACGATGGGATTACAAATTCCTTGCTCAGTAGGGTACATAGAAAGCAGACTGAGCTTACCTTCATTGTTTGTTTATTATATCCTATAGTTCCCTTCACTAAGTGTTAAAGACTCTGAACGCATTTTGTCCTAGGGTAAGGGAATTCTCCAACGTAATGCTTTCTAAGAGCACCTCCCCTCAGAGTCACTGGGTATCTTATGCACTTCATAATTGAAGATACAATAAAACAGTTTTCCTAAGACTTAACAAAATGTATACAGGTAAGTGAAGGAAACTGTATTCTCTCCATCTTTCACGAACTTCTCAGAATCCCAACCACAAGAGAAATCAATCACTCTACCACATATTTTGGAATTTTTGGCAGTAAGGAATGGTACCAATCCCTGCCCATCATAGGTACATTACACTTATTTTCTAAAGAGTACCTTTGAAAAAACATTTTTAATTACAAATGACTACCAATTATATTACCAAATATACATTACACATTTTGCACAAAGTTTTATGCCTCAAACAAAACATACTATCTAGAAGTTCCAGTTTTCAACACTTGAAATACAATTTTTATAAATAAAATTCACTGCTAGACCTAACTTCAAATTAAACTGATGAATCACCAGAGTTCAGCCAAAAATTATTTTTAAAATGTTATTTTATTCATGATCCAGTTTCCCTCTGATAAAATGTATTCAATAGTCATTGACTGCTGTTAACTACGGCCTAATTTTTCATAAGTTATTTCAATATGGAAAGGATAAAGCAAAAGTAATGATCTGCAAATTTGTACTTTGCACTTTATTATTTCCCCATTCAAAGGTAAAAATGGAATAGTCATTCTCCCCAGAAAAGCCAGAATAATTTCAGAAAGTCAGTACCTGGACAGAAAACAGTATCAAAAGATATAAAAAAGTTTTCAAGGGTATTACTTAAGTAAATCCTTCTATGAAAAGGCCCGGTATGATCCTCTACAAAATGATTATATCAAGAGCACAAAAGGTTCCAAACAACAGGAAATTCGAGTGAAAAAGCAATTATTTTATATGGCAACTTAAGCCACATAGTAAAAAACTGCAGACATTTTTATCTTAAACCCTAAGTATGTCAAACAGCCAGTATACATGAAATCATATTTATCTGCTATTGCATCTTATCTATGTGATAGTAATAAGAATTGGAACCTCCTAAAACAGCATCCATTAAAGGTTCTGTTTCACTGGTCTGCTTTTATTACTGGGAAAACAACGTGAGCCACATTTGTGAATGACAAAACTCATTTCCATTCTTTTTGGTTCTCTGCCACAAATGCCAGAGTCATACTACAAATTATAGATGTTTATGAGATTTAAGTACATTTACACAAAAATGAACAAATCAAAATTCTGAGGAGAAAAAAGTATAGGATACATTAGTCTTGGGGGAGAAAAACAGCACACATGCATATGTCCAGTATCGCATATAATTGGTGGTGGTGGTTCTCCTTCAAGCTTTTCCACGCTCAGATTGTTTTGCTTAATCAGAGATCATCCTAATGTTCAAGAGTTGTGGGGGAGGGGAGATCACCTAAGGGGCTCAGAGGCCATCTTCTCAGTATCCTGAACTAGACTTATTCGATTTCTGCATATTTCTTCTGGTGTGTCCTACATTTCAGATGGATTACAGCCAAAGACATATATTTGTGATGTCAGAAGGCTATATCCAACAAGTATATAATGAATCAATCTTATAAGTCAAACTCCAAAGAAAATATCTAATCCGGAGAAGTTTATTACTAATACACAAATTAAGAAGAAATATTTATTTAGAAACCACTCCAAAATGGCACCTTTTTTTAGAGTTTAAGAGTCCAAGCTTAGTAAAATGTTTAGCAAATCATCTATAAGGTAAATACGGTTTAATAGAAAGGAGACACATAACAAAATAATAAGAATTGATTCTATGATTAAAGAGATGGAGGAAAACATGATATGTCAGTTGCAGGAAAAAAATTCCTGTTATTTTCTTCCCATTGTGGTTATCAGAAAGATCCTTAAAATTATTACTTGGGTTTTTTAACTGATTCAAAAATTAAAACTCTAATGGAACTTTTAGTCCTATCCAAGCACAAATATCTAGATAAAAAACAAATATCTGCCAAAAAACAAAAACCAAATCAAACAAAAAAAGAAAGCCTTTATGATCCACTTTCCAGATGCCAATACCCATAAATGGGTAGGAGGTTATGAATTGCTAATTCCCATCTCCCCACCAATAAAAAGCAAACCAGCTCAGCAGTGAAAATTCCCAGAAAAGCAAGGTTTCTTCTTAGTCCTGAAGCAGCCATCGCCTAAGTGCTGCTCCCTGCAGCCAGCAGCATTAATGGACGCTGCACTGCTGTCCTTCCCTGGAGACAGCAGCCAGCACTACTCAAGCTTCTCACGTAGCAACCAGAGCTCCAGAGCCAGCAGCTGCTGCTGCCTTGTATACTCACCCCTGTGATCCAACCCAAAGGAACAACCTTCTCTTTACCCCACCCCCACTCCTTACACACACTTTTTTTTTTTGAACCAGTGCTCCATGCCAGAAGGGCTGGAATTATGCTTTTAGAAAGAAACAATCCTAAGGTCACCCTTTTAAACCAAGGCCTTTTATTAGAAAAATCAACATTTACCAAATTCTAAATATCCATTTTAATTAAGCCAGCAGTTTAGAAGTGAAGATTAAGCTTTCGTCTTTTGCAAGCCAATTTCCCAAGCACTCTACAGTCTAATTTAAATTTGCAGCTAGAAACACAGCCTTGTGTCATGTCCTACCAAAGGGCATAATTCATTTTTCTACACATAATGACAGTCTGAGTAAACCTTAAAGACTCTAATCCCATAACAGGCCAGAATTTTTGGCTACAGAAGAGAACTAATGATCCTGAGAAAACTGGAAGAAATCCAATAGAAAAAAAAAATGCCCTATGTCCTCCATGGAGTCCAGAAACCTCTGCTTATGTGAGTATTCTCTGCTTTAGTCCTAGCTCAGATCCCACACATCTAAAATTACCACTTACAACTTTCTGTGACCTAAAAACAATAATAAAAAAATTAACAACCAAAAAATAATTTAAAATAGGGAGTACACACTCTCCTGAAAAGCTCAGCACACTCCACTCAGCTGGATCCTCCCCAATCACAAGTATAGCTATGTAACATCTGCCCAACAAAGAAATGTAAATATGACCTTGGTCACAAATATGTCATCTAAAAACAACTTGTTTAGTCAAGTAATGAAGGGAATTAGCAGAGAACTTGGGGATTCGTTCAGTACCTATGTGCACGAAGGAAATTGGAGAAATGAACTTAAATATAGACAAAGCCCAGTGGAACCCAGAGGTCTGGGAAAGAAATGAGTTACTGGTGAATACATTGCACAAGTAACATGAGAAAGCAGAAAATGCAGGTCATACACGCACCCCTGAACCAGACCAGCAGAGCTGGCTGCAGCATCCGTATCCGAGAGAAAGACCACTGACGCCCAATAAGTGAGACATGCAAGGGCTCTATAGAATCAATTAGCATAGAAGGGGCTTTCCCAACAGTTAAACTTTCCCTCTCACGCGATTTACCTACTTGAACCAGGGCTCTTTCCTACCCTCCTCTTTACATTCCCGACTTACAAGCAGAGGAAAAGAGAATTCATAAAGGGTAAAATTTTCTGCCTTTGAAGATATTCTCACAAGATCGCTCTCCACGCCCAAGGCAAGTAAAACGACACAATCTGGCTCAACTCCAGGATCGAACCCTACACATTCAATGAGGCTATCTCAGACACGCTGGGGCACACGCCACGGGGAGCCAGAGAACGTGTGGTGGGGGTGGCGAAGGTAATGCCTTTGGGAAGCAGCCATCTGAGGTGGGAAGCCAGCAAACGAGAGGGAAGGCGTCCAGGAAGATTACGGAGGGGAGATCGCGGCCCCCAGAGCGATCAGAGTTGTCTGTCACAAGGCCGCGAGAACGGGGGTGTAGGGAGTGGGGGATCGGGGAGAGAAAAAAAGTATGCCTGTGTATTTCGAGCGGAGGGCAGCGAGAGGCCTCTCCTCAAGAGAAAGGTAAACGTAGAGTAGGCAGTTCCCAGGAAAGGGGGTGAAGAGGCGTGGGGGGAGGGGAAGCGTCCTGACCCAGGAAAGACATGAAAAGGGGAGTTGGGTCGCCTAGGTTAGACGGGGCCTCTCTCCCTGGGAAAATGGGGTGCTGCAACGGTGTGTGCGAGGCGGCGAGGGGGATGAGAAGGGGCAGCATCCTCCTGCTAAGACCTTGGGGAGGGCCAGGCCCACGACCCAAGGAGAGCGAGCGCGGGGAGACGGAGGAGGTGACCCTTCCCACCCCTGGGGCCCGATCGTGAGGTTCGGTCTCTTTTCTGTCGGACCCTTACCTTGTCCCAGGCGCTACCGGGGCCTGGGCCCGGGCTGCGGCGCACGGCACTCCCGGGAGGCGGCAGGACTCGAGTTAGGCCCAACGCGGCGCCACGGCGTTTCCTGGCCGGGAATGGCCCGTACCCGTGAGGTGGGGGTGGGGGGCAGAAAGGCGGAGCGAGCCAAAGGCGGGGAGGGGGGAGGGCCAGGGAAAGAGGGGGGCCGGCACTACAGTGTTGGCGGACTGGCGGGACTGGGGCTGCGTGAGTCTCTGAGCGCAGGCGGGCGGCGGCCGCCCCTCCCCCGGCAGCGGCGGCGGCGGCGGCAGCTCACTCAGCCCGCTGCCCGAGCGGAAACGCCACTGACCGCACGGGGATTCCCAGCGCCGGCGCCAGGGGCACCCGGGACACGCCCCCTCCCGCCGCGCCATTGGCCTCTCCGCCCACCGCCCCGCACCCATTGGCCCACTCGCCGCCAATCAGCGGAAGCCGCCGGGGCCGCCTAGAGAAGAGGCTGTGCTCTGGGGCTCCGGCTCCTCAGAGAGCCTCGGCTAGGTAGGGGAGCGGAACTCTGGTGGAAGGGGAGGTGCGGTGTACTGGGGGGGGGATGGGTGGCTGGGGTGACCGTCTGGTGGCTTGCGGGGGTTGCCTTTCCCGTGGGAAGTCGGGAACATAATGTTTGTTACCTCGGGAGGGAAAGGGGTGGTTGGATGTAGGCGGGAGGGAGGCCCGCCCTGCGGCAACCGGAGGGGGAGGGAGAAGGGAGCGGAAAATGCTCGAAACCGGACGGAGCCATTGCTCTCGCAGAGGGAGGAGCGCTTCCGGCTTGCCGCTTGTCGCTGATTGGCCATTTCTCCTCCCGCCGTGTGTGAAAACACAAATGGCGTATTCTGGTTGGAGTAAAGCGCCTGTCAGTTACAGAGTCGGGAGTGCGCAGCCGCCTGGTGACTCTCGCGATGCCCCCTGGGTGGGGCGGGTAGGTAGGTGGGGTGGGGTGATGCTGGGTGTGCGGGCGCGGCCGGCCTCCCGCGGCTTGAGGGGAGGGTCAGTGAGATTGGGCTCCGGCGCGGGCGTCCTTCCACCCTCCCCTTCCTTCGGGGGAGTCGGTTTACCCGCCGCCTGCTTGCTTTCGACACTTGATTGGCTGCCGATGCTGTGGGAGCGGGCCTTTGCTACTGGCTCGAGTCTCACATGAGCGAAACCACTGCGCGGGGCGCAGGGGTGGCGGGGAGGCGGGCGTTGGTACGGTCCTCCCCGAGGCCCAGCGCCGCAGTGTCTGGCCCCGCGCCCCTGCGCAACGTGGCAGGAAGCGCGCGCTGGAAACGGGGGCGGGCTGCCGGCCGAGACTTCTGGATTGCGACGGTGGCGGCTCCGCCCCGGGTTCCCACCGCCTGAAGGGCAAGACAAGCCCGACGTGCTACAGGCACTCGTGGGGGTTGGGGAGGAGCAGGGGTCGGTCCGGCTGGTTTGTGGGTGGGAGGCGCGTGTTCTCCAAAAACCGGCGCGAGCTGCAATCCTGAGGGAGCTGCCGTGGAGGAGGCGGAGAAAAGGCCGCACCCTTCTGGGCAGGGGGAGGGGAGTGCCGCAATACCTTTATGGGAGTTCTGTGCTGCCTCCCGTCTTGTAAGGACCGCCCTGGGCCTGGAAGAAGCCCTCCCTCCTCTCTCCGCCCGCGTGATCTCGTCATCGCCTCCATGTCGAGTCGCTTCTCGATTATGGGCGGGATTCTTTTGCCTAGGCTTAAGGGGCTAACTTGGTACCTGGGCGTTGCCCTGCAGGGGAGTGAGCAGGTGTAAGATTTGAGGGGCGAGTCCGATTAGTTATCTTCCCACGGACTTGAGTTGGTGTCGAGGTTATTGTAATGAGGGTGGGGTAGGGAAATAGAGCCTAGTCATTCACCTGGGGCTGATTTTATGCAACTAGAGTGCAGATTATCACTACTTACCATTTTTGGAGTATTTTTTCTAGAGATAGACGTAGATTAAAGCATGATCACCTAAGTTTTATGCCATTTGAGACCCTTGCTGCACCCCCAAAGTGTAGCATCAGATTAAATCTTTTTTTTTTTTTTTTTTTTTGAGACAGAGTCTGGCTCTGTCACCCAGGCTGGAGTGCAGTGGCCGGATCTCAGCTCACTGCAAGCTCCACCTCCCGGGTTCCCGCCATTCTCCTGCCTCAGCCTCCCAAGTAGCTGGGACTACAGGCGCCCGTCACCTCGCCCGGCTAGTTTTTTGTATTTTTAGTAGAGACGGGGTTTCACCGTGTTAGCCAGGATGGTCTCGATCTCCTGACCTCGTGATCCGCCCGTCTCGGCCTCCCAAAGTGCTGGGATTACAGGCTTGAGCCACCGCGCCCGGCCTAAGATTAAATCTTAATAGAAAAATTTTAGCCTTTGCTTGAGAAACCAGTGCTTCCCTCCCTCCACCTCCCCCCAGGCTCTCTCCCCCTTTGCATCCGTACCAGGCATCTTAGCAACTCTCACTCATACTTGATCCCATTTTCCATTTGTTGTACTTGCTCATCCAGTATTCAGACATAGCACTAGCTTTCTCCCTCTCTTGATCTTGGGTAGCCTGGTGACTCACGAAACCAGACAGATTGGTTCCACCACAAATTAAGGCTTGAGCTGGGGCCTTACTCTTACCCAGCAGTGCTTTTATTCCTCCCTAGTTCTCGTTCTTTAAGTATTTACCTGGATTTTCATTTTATCCTTTTTCCTTAGCTGGGATTCTATCCCTGACCCTCTTCACAGTCCAGGTGATCTTGACTACTGCTTTACAGAGAATTGGACCTGAGGTTAGGCAACATCTCCCTTTCTCTTCCTCTAAATACCTTTCGAGGCATCCCTTTATTTCTGTTCTCAACAGTTAGTAACTGAGCTCAGATGCCTGTGTGACAGCTTCCAAATTGCTGTCTCTGTCTTTAAGTGTTATATTCTGATCCATCTTACATCTTGTTAGAATGATTGTCCTAAAGGAAGATAGAACGTGAAAATGACAGATGAAACTCCATTACTGGCTTGTACTGTTTACAGCAAGTTGTCTAACCCGCGGGGTGCATGGGACCCAGGACAGCTTTGAATGCAGCCCAAGACAAATTTGTAAACTTTCTTAAAATGTTAGATTTGTTTGCGGGGTGTTTTTGTTTTGTTTTTTGGTGGTGGTGGTGTTTTTTTGTTTCTTTTTTTCTCATCAGCTATCCTGTATGTGTGGCCCAGGGAAGCCAAAAGATTGGACACCCCTGGTTTACAGGATGAATTCTGTCCTCGTGAATGTGATGCATAAGGTCCCTGATAGACTTACCTCAATTTAACAGCTTTTTCATTTTTCACTATTTTCCACATATTACACGCACAAACATGACCTCTCTCCTGAAGTCACATGGAATGAATTGCAGTTACCCAAATCATAGACATTGTCATGTATCTTTGTGAAGTGGTTCTTTCTGGAATGCCAACCTTGCTGCTTTTAATCCTGCAGATTCAAATGTCATCTCCCCTTTGGTCATGCCTTCCGTGGTCTGTTGTTCTATGAACCAAACTCCCCTATTAAAAAAGGAGTTTTCTCCTGAGCAGTTTGTACTGCGTGGCTCATAGTACTTCTCGGGTTGTTGTCATTGCTGATTTAAACTATCTTAACTATTCTGAGCTTTTTGAAGGAACAGTGTCTTGTGTCTTGTACTCCTGAGCTCCTAGTATACTCTGATGTCTAGCGAACCCTAAGTGGACTGAAGCGACATGTAAATGTCTTTATGGTTTGACATTTTATTCATCTTGAGCATTGGAAAAGTGGCTGGCATGACTGAAGAACTGAATTTTATCTAATTTAAATTGCAACTGTGGACAGTGTAGCTGTAGCCCCAGACTTATTCTGTGGATTACAGAATACATGGACATTGATTGTTTCTTTGTATTGAGCAATAAGGAAATAAAAGCTGAAGCTCTCTGGCCCATTAAATTTTATTTAACTGCTTGTTTTATTTTTTTATATATTTAGCTGAAAGCTAAGTCCAACAAACCATTTTTAAAGATGTGCCTGCCTTGGACAACAGTGAAAGCAAGTGTTAATGAGTTTGGATTTCAAAAAAAATGCATAATGAATTTTAGGGAGGTGAGATTCCATTAAACTGTTACAGGAGCTACATAGTTAAATATATCAGAACTTAAATGAAGAATAGGTCTGTATGATATAAATGCACCCAGCCTAAATTTCTGTCCTACAAGTTTTTACTTCTTGGAAACACTTGATTGGAGGAGCTCTAAGCATCATATCTTGAGTTACAGAAAACAATCACAAAGTAAGTTTTATCTGAGGAATTATAATACCAACATTTTAACACCAAATGCTTTTTATATGCTAATATAGTATCTTATACATTTTAATTATCTTTTTTTTTTTTTTTTTTTTTTTGAGATGGAGTCTTAGTGCCACCCAGTCTGGATTGCAGTGGTGTAATCATGGTTTACGCAGCCTTAACTTCCTGGGCTCAAGTGATCCTCCTGCCTCAGCCGCCTGAGTAGCTGGGACTACAGGCATATGCTTCCATGCCCAGCTAATTTTTTTGTGTTTTTTTGTAGAGATGGCGTTTTGCTGTGCTGTGCAGGTTAGAACTCGTGGGCTCAAGTGATCTTCCTGCCTAAGCTTCCCAAAGTCCTGGGATTACAGGCGTGAGCCACCGCCCTGGGCCATTAAATATACTTTTAAAAATACATTTAAAAAATACATTTTAAAGTTTCTCTTTAGAAAATAAGACCCTTAGGTCAGCGGTCTTCAAACCTCCTGTGTGCTGAGAGTTCTCTTAATGCAGATTCTCAGACCACCCAAAAATTCTGAATTCTTTTGGGGAAGGTGGAACCCCACAGAACAGGCAGTATAATTCAGTATCTTTTCAAGTTGATTTGCTGACTCGGATATGCCTATTTACCTGCCAAAAATGATTACAATTTCAGAGAAACTCTTCTCAATTGTACAGTATGTGTCCCTCAATTTTTCCTCAAATGAACTGTTTTTTCCTCCTAAAAAACAACAATGGGAATTTTGAGAGGCAAGAGGAATAGTAATATTTTTGGAAACTTGCAGGTCAGGTTTTCCTTTTAAAAGGAATGTTGAAATACATTTTTTTGAACAAGAGAAGTTCACCTTATTTGTGTTTCTCCTGCTTAATTGCAATCCTTAAGGAAAGTGATTTGTTTTTCAGTGCCTAAGCACAGAGCTGGGAGCTCAATAAATGTTAGTTTTGTTGGTTTATATGTGAAATTGATTCTTCAGTAATAGTTAAGCTCACAAAACATATAAACAAGGCTACTTTTTGGGAGAGACTTCAGGGTCACATTTAACCTGTGTCTCTTAATATTCTATTCATAGAGGAAACTGATGCCTCGTGGTCTCTGAAAACATCTATCCCACCATTCAGTTCTTTGGGTTTCCTGTATTAACCATTGCAGTTATCCTTTTCCTGTGCTTTACTTCCTTGGGCTTTTTGTTTAAATTAACCAGCTACCTATCTCCTTTTCAAGTAGTTACATACTACTACTTACCCTTGTAAGACAAATTTATTAAGTATATTACACACTTGTACTTGCATGAAAGTTTAGTGAGGGCTAGTGTGTGTGTGTTAGATTTGCAAAATTTAAACTAGATAGGTTACTTCCATGTATTTTTTGTGAATGGAGGTTTGGCATAATTATATAATTCTGGTTTGCAACACTCTAGTTTGACTATTAGGTTAATTGTAGAGCACCTTGTTAGGTCACAAATCCAGAAGTATGGTAATGGACTTGCAGGTTGCTTTCTTAGTGGCATATTAGTTTATATTAGAGGACATACTTCTCAAGAAGACTTCTTATCCGTGACTCTCTTCTTGAGATTGGATAATATATTGGATTATTAGAGACGTGTTAGTACTGAATCAAATAGTTTTATCTAGACTAGGGTTAATCCTGATGAATTGTTTCTGCTTCTGTTATGCAGTGTATCTTCTTGGTGACAAAGACTTTCTGCCTCTGATTTTTATCTTAGTCATGGTTACATTTAATAATCCTGCTTTCCAGCTTTTTTCCTAGAGATCAGTCATCAGTGACCTTTTGTTTGTCCTGATACTTTGTCACCTTTTGTTTTCTGGTTTTGGGGTTTGTTTTTTTTTTTCTTTTTTAAACGTATGTAAAATTGACTTTTCCTGCTGACAATAGTAACATATTTTCAGATCATGTTTATAGAATGGTTATTTTATCACCTAACTAATCTCATCTCTGGTGTATGGATTCTGGTAAACTCAGTCAACAGTCTTCATAGCCTTTTCTATTTTTACTGACCTTGATTTAAAATCTAATCTCAGACCTTCAGGTACTGCTTACAAATAATGTAATAATGAGGTGGTACTAATAACAAATAATGGTAACATACTCTAGTGCATACTATAGGCAAAAGCTAATGGAGACATCGGTAGAAGAAATGAACTAATAATAGTTACTGAATGCCTTTTGTGTACTGCAGATGTGGAAATAGCAAGAGAACTAGAATTGGAAGTACAGTGTTGAAGATGTGACTGAATTGCTGCAATCTCATGATCAAATTTGAATGGATAAGGAGTTGCTTCTTAGGGATGAGCAAAGAAAGTGGTTTTTTGAGATGGAATCTACTGGTGAAGTTGCTGTGAACATTGTCAAAATGACCATAAAGGATTTAGGTATTACAGAAACCTGGTTGATAAAGCAGTGCCAGGGTGTCAGAGAGTTGACTTCAATTTTGAAATAAGTTCTACTGGCTGGGTGTGGTTGCTCACGCTTGCAATCCCATAGCTGTTTGGGAGGCCAAGGCTGGTAGATCACTTGAGGTCAGGAGTTCAAGACCAGCCTAGCCAACATGGTGAAACCCCATCTCTACCAAAATTAGCCGGGTGTGGTGGTGCACACCTGTAGTCCCAGCTACTTGGGAGGCTGAGGCAGGAGAATCTCTTGAACCAGGGAAGAGGAGGTTGCAGTGAGCCAAGATGGCACAACTGCACTCCAGTCTGGGCAACAAAGTGAGATTGTCTTTTAAAAAAAAAAAAAAGAGGGGGGCCGGGTGCAGTGGCTCACGCCTGTAATCCCAGCACTTTGGGAGGCCAAGGCGAGTGGATCATGAGGTCAGGAGATCGAGACCACCCTGGCTAACACGGTGAAACCCCGTCTCTACTAAAAATACAAAAAATTAGCCGGGCGTGGTGGCACATGCCTGTAATCTCAGCTACTCAGGAGGCTGAGGCAGGAGAAGGGTGTGAACCCGGGAGGTGGAGCTTGCAGTGAGCTGACTGCACTCCAGCCTGGGCGACAGAGCGAGACTCAGTCTCAAAAAAAAAAAAAAAAAGGAAAAGAAAAAAAAAGTTATACTGTGGGTAAAATGCTGTCATGCTATCAAACAGCATCACATGCTACAGAGAAGTCTTGTGAAAGGAAGTCAGTGTGGCAGACTTCATTGTCTTTTAAGAAATTGCCACAGCTATCCCAATTTTCAACCACCACCACCATCCTGATGAGTCAGTAGCCATCATTAACATTGATGCAAGACCCTCCACCAGCAAAAAGATTGTTAGCATTTTTTTGGCAGTGACGTATATCAATTACACATAATGCTACTGTACACTTTTAATATAGACTATGGTATAGTGTAAGCATAACTATACGCACTGGGGAACCAACCAATTCATGAGATTCGCTTTATTGCAGTGCTCTGGAATTGAGCCTGCAGTGTTTCTGAGGTATACCTGTGTATTTAGTATGTTCCTTATATATACAACCCCATTTTACAGAGTAGGAAACTAAGGCTTAGAGTTTGAGCAATTTTCCCATAGATAATACCAATAAATTGAGGGCTACAGAGACCACTTAATTGGTTCTCTTAACAGTAGTCTAGACATGAGGTAATGAGATTTGGCTTAGGAGTGACAATGGTAAGGAAGTTAAAGGATTCAGGAACCAAATATCAGTTATTGAGAAGAGAGAATGGTCTCAAAATATCACTTCTCAAGGAAGCCGTCTTGATACCCTCACTCCTACTACACTGTATCCTCCATCTGAATGTTTCAAGAACTCTTCTCACAATTGTAAATAATAATTGTATAATTTTGTTTTTTTCCTACTTTAGGTTGCTCCTTGTGGGCAGGACAGTTCTTATGGCTTTATCCGTTGCCTAAGCACAGAGAGGTCTGCGAGATCAAAACTATTGTCATGATAGCAAGATGCCTGCCTTTTTCATTTATTCTGACAGTGTACAGAGGCTGCATGATGTGTGATGACATCCTCATTGATGTTAATGAATGGTGCGGTACTTGAAATTTCTAAGGTGTTGTTAGGTTTAGGTATGCATACTTGTTTTTAGAAATTATTTTTTTCCCCTTTTCCCATTTTTAGAAATCAACTCACTTTTTAGGTTATGCCTTCAGTAATCTTTGCAACCTCAATATTCTACAATTGTCATTTTAAAATACTGTAGTTTTCTTTGTGCCTAAGCATAAACATAAGTACATTTTGTTGTTTGTTTTGTTTGCAATAGTGGTTTAAATATTTTCCCAGAATATCCAAATTTAAAAATTTTACAACTTTAGAATAACTTTATTCTAAAATATTTATATTTTTCTCATTTAAGAAGGGATCGATGGCTTAAAAAGACTGCTTCTCATTTACTTATCGGCTATACCATCTGTATACTAATAAAAAACAAGATTGATTTGGAAGGACTGACTCAAACTAATGAAAATATGAAACCTGTCATTCTACTTTGGAGATACTTACCTTATCATGTCTGCAGTAGAATAATTTAGTTCTTTTGTCTTTTTTTGGAGATAAGGTCTTGCTGTGTTGCCCAGGCTGTTCACAGGTACCATCATAGTCTACAGCCTGAAACTCCTGGGTTCAAGCGATATTCCTGCCTCAGCCTCCTGAATAGCTGGAGCTATAGGCATGTACCACCAAGTCTGGGCTTTAAAAAAATTTTTTTACATAATTTTTTTTGAGACAGGATCTTGCCATGTTGCTCAGGCTAGTCTTCAACTCCTAGCCCTGAGTGATCCTGCCTCCCAAAATGTCGAGTTGTTAAGCGTGAGCCGCCATACCTGGCCAAAAATTTTTTTAGAGATGGGAATGGAATGATTTTGAATAGTGTTGGTGCCACCTATGTTGTGGCATCATTTTGAAACTAATCATTCAGAGTGTTTTTTTTTTTTTTTTTGTAAGGTTATTTTTTAATGCAGGTATGCCACTACTGTAAAAAAAAAAAAAAAAGTTTTAAAGCTAGAAATGAAAACACTACTTAAGTATCTGTTACTTTGTTATACTCTAGAAACATACACAATAGCTGAGAAACTTTAAAAATCTCACATTGCTGAATGTCTCTGCTGGCTGAAGTGTAAGTAAAAGATCACAGTAGTGCCACTGTTGAGTGGTACAGCAACTTGTCATTAAAGATGTGTGTGCAGACATGAATTCTGAGTTAATATCTCATCTGTAGAAGTATACATTTGTCCCTTGCCTTGGGATTGGTTTCAGGACACCACTCCCCCACCCTTGCTGGCCATTCACCGAGGACACCAAAACCCAAGGATGTTGAAGTCCCTTATATAAAATGGCGCTGTATCTCCATACAACTTACACACATCCTCCCATATACTTTAAATCATTTCCAGATTTTAGATACTTTCATACAATGTGAATGCTATGTAAATAGTTGTTACATTGTGTATTTATATTTGTACTATTGTATTAAATATTCTCAAATATTTTCAAATATTTCAAGTTTGGCTGAATCTGCAAATGCAGAACCTGAGGATATGGAGGGCTGACTGTGCTTATACCTTATAAATGGATGTGTGCGTGAACGTGCCTGGACTTGTTACTTGGCTTGTATTTGCCAGGCATCAGCATCAACTAATTAAAGATACTCTTACGTGAAAGCTTGGCAACAAACACATGTCCTGAAATAATGCAAGTGTAGAATAACTTTTAAATCTCACGGTTTATCCTAAACTATATGTTGACATTTGTAAAAGTGGTGATAAGACAACAGTAGGTAAAAGTAAAACTTCAGGCACCTTGGCACAAACTGAGGCAGTGGCATCAAACTATAAGTTATTCTTCACTGCCATGCATTTGTGGTGGGAACCCCCACAAAAGAAGAAAACCAGTTTCACTCAAGAATGTCCTTGTGGCACCTGTAGTCCCAGCTACTCGGGAGGCTGAGGCAGGAGAATGGCGTGAACCCAGGAGGCGGAGCTTGCAGTGAGCTGAAATCCGGCCACTGCACTCCAGCCTGGGTGACAGAGAAAGACTCCGTCTCAAAAAAAAAAAAAAAAAAAAAAAAAAAAGAATGTCCTTGTGAAAGCAGTGACATTTTGTTAAATCTAAACCCTTGAGTACGTAACTTTTTGAAATGGTTGTTTCAAGAAAAAGCACTCATGCAAGCTGAATTACCTGTTATTTCCTTGGAGCCTAACAACTGACAGCAATTGTTTTCAATGATAAAATCCAAACACTGAGTCAAAATCAGAATTTTGGGAAAACTTGTGTCTAGTATCAGGAACTTGTTGACAGCTTCCCAATACTTCATGAGACAGTGATACTGAATATGATTTTTTTTTTTTTTTTGAGACAGTCTTGCTCTGTTACCCAGGCTGGAACGCAGTGGCATGATCTTGGCTCACTGCAACCTCTGCCTCCTGGGTTCAAGCAATTCTGCCTCAGCCTGCTGCGTAACTGGGACTACAGGCGCGTACCACCATGCCCGGCTACTAATTTTTGTATTTTTAGTAGAGATGGAGTTTCACCATGTGGTCTTGAACTTCTGACCTCAGTTGATCCACCTTGGGTGTGTTCAAGACACACACCAGGGTGGTCTTGAAATTCTGACCTCAGTTGATCCACCTTGGCCTCCCAAAGTGCTGGAATTACAGGTTTAAGCCACCGTGCCCGGCCAATGACATTTTAGGTAGTGTACAGTAAAATGGGCCAATATTTGGGAGATTTACATAACTCAGTGAACTATATTTTCCTAATGAATAATACATGAGATTATAGAAAACTGCAAGTAACATTGTAACCAATTGAATGCAAAAGAAACAAAAATCTAGTTGTCTTCTATTTAAGTCAGACATTTAGGGAAACCGAATTGCCAAAATGTAAAACAACGCACCTATTTCAAAAAATATATACTAAAAATGTTTTAATGCATTTGTTGCTATAATATTTAAATATTTTACTAATATGGTAAAATACTAGTAAAGTGATTTGGGGCCCTCAATCTTTAAGAATGTGAAGGGATTTTCTGAGGCCACAAAGTTTAAGAAATGGCTACTCTAGCACAACACACAAAATAAATATTCACGTACCTGTTGAATGACTTCATCGAGTTACAGTGAATCCCGGTATTAAACCTGTATGGCTGGGATAATGGGCATGCTATGACAGGAAGCCGATTTCCTTAACTTCACCACTGTAACTCATTAACAAACATGTTAGCCTGAGACAAAAGTATTAAGGGGCGACAGGAAAGCCTTTGATAATGTGATACTTTTTTTCACATTATTCAACATGTTTTAAAATTTGGTATACAGGTCTGTCTATGGTGTTTCTTCTGAACTTTTGCCAGAGTAGAATGGTTCGTGTTTTTCCTCATAGATTTACTCCTCACTAAACTTCATGACATCTAATATGAACTTGTAAAGGCTATGCTTGAAAGTAAGGGTATCTTTTTTCTATGCCTAGGTTATTATTATTTTTTTTTAGACGGAGTCTCACTCTGTCGCCCAGGCTGGAGTGCAGTGGCTGGATCTCAGATCACTGAAAGCTCCGTCTCCCAGGTTTACGCCATTCTCCTGCCTCAGCCTCAGCCTCGTGAGTAGCTGTGACTACAGGCACCCGCCACCTCACCTGGCTAGTTTTTTGTATTTTTTAGTAGAGATGGGGTTTCATCGTGTTAGCCAGGATGGTCTCGATCTCCTGACCTTGTGATCCACCCACCTCGGCCTCCCAAAGTGCTGGGATTACAGGCTTGAGCCACCGCGCCCGGCCTTCTATGCCTAGGTTATTAATGAATATGAAGCACTTACAAGCTTTAATGTGCTTGAGGTTCCAAAGACCTTTCCAAATCTTTCCATTTTCAGTCTTCAACTTAACATTTTGGTCTTTGCATTGGAGACCTGAGTCCTATCTGTCATTGGGCCTACTGGGCAGAATTTCCTAAACTGCCATTTTAAAAGAAATAAGGGTAACCAAATGTTCCCCTTAAAAGCACTCTGGTACACTCTAGTATTGGGAGATAACTATCTTCCCCTAATTAGATTTATAAAATCTTTCTCAATGTTTACATTTTTTCCCCTCAAATATATTGACTTTTTCATTCCCAATAACAATGTCTGGTCTGTAACTCAGTCATTCCATGTTCAGATTACAGATTCCTTTCCCCGTCTTTTCACATTCTTTTAGTCCAGGGAGACCCACTTTGAAGGTTAAAACCCAAGGTCATATAATGAATAGGTGGCAATGTCACATATAACTCAACTCTAGGCCTTATGAATCCTGCTAATAGCCCATTGCCTATTCTAGTCACCAGATTGAAAAACACCATACTAGGGAAGAAGATGGCAAACTATTGCCCACCACATATTTGCATCAGTCTTGTCAAATTTTTATTGTAGTATTTAATAGGATTAAAGCTATGATGAATCAAGTAAAAAATTACTTCCTTAAAAACTAAGCTAGTAGGCAAAAATATTCGTTTGTTCAACAAATACCCACTCTGGCAGATACAGTACCCCGCACTTAGTGGGGGAAAAAAAAGACATCGTGGTGAAAACAGACATGGTCCTTGAATTTCCTGGTTCTGTGGGTTGCTTAATTTGAGGTTTAAATGGTTTCTTCCATCAGGTGAAAAGTTTTGTGTTCGGCCCATAAATAAAGCAGCTGGGAATTCTGATAGTGGCAAAATGGCCAGTCTAGGATATAAAATCTTCAGAAACATCTTATTTCCCATTCATTATGAAGCATGGGGTAGGAGATCAGAGAAACCAGATGAAGATTGCTGGCTGTGCTGCTAATGTGAACTCTTCTTTCGAAGGTATTGTGTCCTTTTATTCTCAATGGAGACATCAAAAAGTATTAAGAGGAGTACTATTATATTAATAGGATACTGAAAATCTATCCTGAATGCATGCAGCCAGAGGCTCCAAATAATACTATGATGAGTTCCACAAAAAACCTCAACTACTCTTTGTTCCAGGGAAGCACCATTTTCCACAAAACTCTCAAGAAGGACTTGTTGGAACTGGAAAAGCAATTAAATGTGAATAGTGATCCAGGAGAAAGTAACAAACTCACGTAACTCCCAAAAGTTTTCCAAAGATAACAATCAGCTTTTTTCTCTTGGCCTTTTAAGAAACTAGCCAACAAATACTCTGACAGGCTTGTGTTTGGTTTTGAAAACACACCTTAGTGTACTGAAAGAAAATTTCTTTTAATTTGGTTTGTTGGTCCCATACCCCATCTATCAATGTATGTGCTATTTACAAATAGAAATGTTCTATACTAACAGTATTTTTGCAGTACCTTTTGATAATTCCTA
This sequence comes from Theropithecus gelada, assembly GCF_003255815.1. Lineage (NCBI taxonomy): Eukaryota > Metazoa > Chordata > Mammalia > Primates > Cercopithecidae > Theropithecus > Theropithecus gelada. The sequence continues at coordinate 55,464,812 of NC_037669.1, forward strand.
GACCTCTATTTTCGTTCTATGTGTTAATCTGAGTAACAGATGGATATTTTAATATTTAAGGCAGATGGTAAACTTTCCTGTAGGTCTTGTGAGATTTTGTCTTACAGGCTGAACACCATTCACAAAATGTAATGCTTCATTCCTTCAGATTGAGGTAAAGAACTTGAGCAACTGGATTAGCAAAGCTGCAAAGATAATGAAATGTGGCCTAAGATGTAATTATGTTCTGTGCCTTTCCTTTGGGCCAGAGTAGCTTTGCACTTGACACAATGGAAAATAGGCTATAAAGCCTGAAAATAAAATGTTCTAAACTCCAATCTCAGAGCACTTTAGTAGGCTTTTCACTAGGCATCTTGAAAGTATTTTCAACAAAATACTAATTAAGCTACCACTTCACAAGAGCTTCAAGGAAAAGCTCTTTCTTATAAAATTTTTTTTTTTTTTTTTTTTTTTTTGAGACGGAGTTTCACTCTTGTTGCACAGGCTGGAGTGCAATGGTGTGATCTCGGCTCACCGCAACCTCCACCTCCCGGGTTCAAGTGATTCTCTAGCCTCAGCCTCCTGAGTAGCTGGGATTACAGGCGCCCACCACCACACCCGACAAATTTTTGTATTTCTAGAAGAGGCGTGGTTTCACCATGTTGGCCAGGCTGGCCTCTGGACCTCAGGTGATCTGCACACTTCAGCCTCCCAAACTGCTGGAATTACAGTCGTGAGCCACTGTGCCTGGTCTCATAAAACTTTTAAATTCCATCACATTACATTCACACCTTTTGCTAACCAGGATGAAGAGCCTTAAACAGGTTTAAAGAGTGCAGACTGCACTTTTGTTAATACTATTTTTCTCTGCAAGTTCTTTATGCTAACATTTCCAGTGGTGGGAAGTACAAGTACTATTAGTCATCTTCATTCTTTGTATTACCAAAGAGTTCCTTTTTCTCCATCTTGTTCTGAAGGATGAACAAAAGCTTGAGGTGTACGTATCAGTACATAAACTGCAGCACGAAGACCACCAACGTTCACCCACACTGTATCCACCTTTCGCCATACATGTCGCATTCCAGATAATGCCTGTGTACACACAAAAACCACAGCAATTAGGTTGACAATCTACTTTTACACCAACCAGGATTCTTAGCTGCCTGATAAGAAACCTCAGGGAAAGAGAAAACAAATCTTATCCAAACAAACATCCCCAAATCTACTCAAAAAGATCCCAAAGTTGCCAGAGGCTGCGATTTTGAGCTAATGTGTATAGCACCTTGGTAAAGCATTTTGTGTCTTGAGTAAGTAGTACAGCTCGGCCCGTGGTAGGTGTGCAGACACGGCTCATCTCCCGTAGGCAAGCTGGATAAAGGTTCCAGTTTCTCTTCTTGGATCCCATCCTATAATAGAAGGACTAGTGAGTCAAATACTGTTGCAAAAGATACAAAATAGAAGGAGTATATGAAACAAAACAGTTTCATGCATCCTGAGGCATGAAAAACAGCTGTAGTTTTAGAAACCAGACCTTTGCCATTACATGTCAATGAAATAAGCTGAGTTAGTAAACTGCTTAGAATTCTGAATCAAAAAGAATTTTTTTGGACAACTATGTTATATAACTTGCCCTCCATAGTGAGTTTAATAAGCAGTCAAACTATATGAACCAAACAAGTGATTAGAAATCATTTAGGCTGGGTGTTTTGGTGGCTCATGCCTGTAATCCCAGCAGTTCGGGAGGCTGAGGCGGGCGGATCACCTGAGGTCAGGAGTTTGAGACAAGCCTGGCCAACATGGTGAAACCCCATCTTAACTAAAAATACAAAAATTAGCTGGGCATGATGGCACGTGCCCGTAATCCAAGCTACTCAGGAGGGTGAGGCAGGAGAATCGCTTGAACCCGGGAGGCAGAGGTTGCTGTGAGCCGAGATCATGCCACTGCACTCCAGCCTGGGCAACAGAACGGGGCTCTGTCTCAAAAAAAGAAAAAAAAGAAAAATCATTTATGCTGAGAAACAGAATCAGAACCAAGTCTTCCACCACCTTTTTGTGTAAAATATATAATTCAAGAATGGGCTAAAAAGTGAATTATAGGTAATTTAAAAATGAACCTCCTATGATGGTCAGGATTCAAAATGTAGTTAATACATTCCTGAGAGTTCACAGAAGAAACATAATGGGTGAATCCATCATGTTGTTCAGTGAAAAACAGCTCTGCTAAGTCTGCTAAAATTCAAGATTTTTTTCCTGACAGAATAAACACAAGGAAAATAATGACATATTTAGAAGTCTTGCAGATAGTAGTATAACAAGTGAAAGTAAAATTCATTAAAAAAAAAACCAACCAATTCTCACCTTTTTCCAAATGGCAAATCTGTTACAATAATATCCACAGAACCAGTTCTCAATGGCAGATTACAGATATCCCACTGAACAGCATCTATGGGCAAGCCCCAGGATGGTTTGCTGTGGGGACAAAGGAAAGGTGCTTCAACATATTGTGAAGCATAAAATCGTTACAACAATTTTTGTTTCTGAAAAGAGACTGCTACAGCAAAATATAAAATGCTAAGAATATCAGTGATAATATCGACCTATTCAAAATTTAAGAAGTGGCACAAAGGTAAAAAATAGAAGGTCAGGCTGGGCATGGTGCTCGTGCCTATAATCAGCACTTTCAGGGGCTGAGGTGGGAAGATCACTGGAGTGCAGGAATTTGAGACCAGCTGCGCAACACTGTGAGATCTTGTCTCTAAAAAATTTTTTTTTTTAAAGTTAGCAAGGCATGATGGCACACGCCTATAGTCCCAGCTACTCAGGAGGATGAGGTGGGAGGATCACTTGAGCCCAGGAGTTGAAAGATGAAGTGAGCTAGGATTGTGCCACTGTACTCCAGCCTGGGTGACAGAGCAAGACCCCGTCTCAGAAAAAAAGAAAACAAACTGAAAACATGATTGTAATGCAGAGAACTGCAAAAGACAACTTTAAAAACAATGCCGAAGCAGTAAATTACATAACCGATGATATAAAAATTAAGTTGCTGATAAAACATACACTGGAAAAATCAAGCACACTAAAGAAAAGATTATGGGGTGACGTATCTGAAGAATAAAGTTTGTAAAACTAGTAATAACAGGAGACCTAAAAGAAAAACAGATATGTAAAATTGGTAAATATATAGGTAATTGTTTTAAGATGAAAAACCAAAAGGAAATATATGTACCATGCTATATAAAACAAGACTAAGAAAAAAGTTAAGATAAAAAATATAGATGACAGAAGACAGAATGAATAATAATAAATACAAAGGATTTAAATCCTCCCCATTAAGGCAAAGTAACTGGTTTAAGAAACAAAATAATGCACAGGCTAAGAACTGAAGGTAAGTCAAAGGCTATCAGCAGAAATTAAGGATTTAATTGACATTTAATGAAGAATTTAAGAAAAAAATGCAATAAAGGCAATCACTACATAATTTTTTAAAGTACATATAAAATATGTATTACAACCACATACGAATAACTGCACAAAACAAAGCGTAAGGCAAAAAATATTAAAAACCAAAGTAAAATGAATAGAAAGTACTGTACAGGTTGAGGCCAGGCACGGTGGCTCACGCCTGTAATCCTAGCACTTTGGGAGGCCAGGGCGGGCAGATCATGAGGTCAGGAGATCGAGACCATCATGGCTAACAGGATGAAACGGTGAAAACCCGTCTCTACTAAAAATACTAAAAAAAAATTAGCTGGGCATGGTGGTGGGCGCCTGTAGTCCCAGCTACTCTGGAGTGCTGAGGCAGGAGAATGGCGTGAAGCCAGGAGGCGGAGCGCTCGGTCTCCAAAAAAAAAAAAAAAAAAAAAGTACAGGTTGAATAGACAAAAAGTGTAGACACAAACAAGATAAAATATTCAGAAGCTAGAAAAGAAAGTTTGTTTAAATGTTTATCAGTTTTAATTAAAAAAAAAAAAGACTGGCCATATACTAGGCTCATAAAAAAAATAAACTCAATAAACATGAAAGAACCATTCAAAATTAATTCATCACAATAAAATAAATCAGTATTTAAGAAAATTGAAACCTTCCAACTAGTCTTAATATATGTAAAAGGATTGAATGTTGATCCATAGACCAGCAGCATCAGCATTGTCCCAGAGTTTCCTGGAAAATGCAGACTCTTAGATCCCATCCCAAACTACTGAATCAAAATCTGTTAACAGTACTCCCAGGTGATTCACATGTACATTAATGTTTGAAAAGCACTGTCCTAAAAAATTAGATCAGAGAGACAATGAAATATATAACCAATGACTTAGTAATAAAACAGAGGAGAGGCTATATAAACTGCAGTATTTCTGTACGATGGAATTTATGTAGTGACTTTAAAAGACTATGGTCCAGGTGTGGTGACTCGTGTCTCTAACCCCAGCATTTTGGGAGGCTGAAGCGGGAGGATCTCTTGAGGCCAGGAGTTCTACACCAGCCTGGACAAAACAGCAAGACTCCCATCTCTATGAAGAATTTTAAAAATTAGCTGGGTATGGTGGCACATGCCTGTATTCCTAGCTACTAGGGAGGCCGAGGCAGGAGGACTGCTTGAGTCCAGTAGGTTGAGGCTACAGTGAGCCATGATCATGCCACTGCACTCCAGCCTGAGTGACAAAATGAGACCCTGTCCCCAAAGCAAAAAAGAAGCCTATGTAAAAATACAGTGTTTAAAATTTTGTGAAATTAAAATGAATCTATATTCTTCCAGTATGTGGGGGAAAAGACATATGAATAAGACAGAAATGAAAAATTGCATATGGTGGGGAAATTATAGCTAAAATAATGTTTTTAAAATATAATTATTTTCAATAAACTTTAAAAATGTAAATGGAGTCTCAGTGTATTCATTTTCGTAACAATGATGTCACAATGCACTGGGAGTTTTAATTCATAAAGTCAATATAAAAAATGATTCTCTAACTCTAAAAGATGCTAAGAAATCTTTTAAATTTTTACCCTTCTTTAATTTGGCTCTTGGTCAATAAAGATGCAATGTTATTTGCTGCTCTATTCACAGCCAGTGGATTATTATCACCAGCAATATGGAAACAGTCAGTCCATTCAGTAGCCCCCTAAAAGGTAAGAATATATGTTAAAACAAAAGTAGCAAACTGCAAAATGTGATTATTTAAATTGTCAAGAAAAAAGAGAATCCAGTGCTTCTCTAGAATGGCAAAACATTGCATGTTGTCAACTGTGCTATTTCCCTGGCTGAAAATGCCCTCTTATTCTTTCTCTGCTTGCTGAACCACTACCCATCTCGTAAGACCCAGCTCAAAACTCATGCCCTTTCGACACCAACCTTAACTCTCCAAGCAGTCTTATGTGCCGCTCCCAAAAGCACTTTGTATGTAGGTACCTCTGCCACTGCACTTGTTCCACTGTTAATTATTTCTTCCCCTTTGTGCTTCCCAACTAACCTGGGAGCTCTCTGAGGTCAGGTCTAGTATTTTCTTCAGTTCCTCATCCAGCAGCGTCTGGCACACTAAATAAATTCTAAGTAAATGCGGTTTGAAAATATTAAGCAAATTAAACTGATCAAACCTATACTCTTTTGTGGTTGTGGGAGTTTACATAATTTGATATATTTGAGAACTGCAAAATAAAATGCTATTTCCAGCTGGGCATGGTGGTTCACACCTGAAATCCCAGTACTTTGGGAAGCTGAAGCAGGAGGATTTCTTGAGCCCAGGAGTTTGAGACCAGCCTGGGAACATGGCGAAACCCCATCTCTACAAAAACACAAAAATCAGCTGGGTGTGGTGGTGTGCACCTGAGTCTCAGCTGCTGGAGAGGCTGAGGTGGGAGGATGGCTTAAGCCAGGGAGGCAGAGGTTGCAGGGAGCTGAGATCACACCACTGCACTCCAGCCTGGTTGACAGAGCAAGACCCCAGGTCAAAAAAAAATAATAATAAAATGCAATTTCCTTTGTATGATAGGCTTTTGAATGGTAACCACCATATCACTGGAAGGATTTTGTAATTTTAAATGAAAAACCTGTCAGCAGAACATAAATACCAAGTTGTCACATATCATTTGTGGAATGAGGTGACATGTGACCTTAGGCCTGAACAATGTTCTATGCAGATTAACAGAAGGTTTCTGACATGAAAGCTGGGAAAAGTCTGCCTCTGCTTAGGGGTGAGTAGCAAACACCTTTGTGTTCCTTTGTGAACAGTAACATACTTCTCATCCATGAGTACAGTGCTTCATAAGTTTTTCTTTTGCCCAGACACTTGAGGGTGATGACATACTCCTGTCTACAATCCTACGATGACTTCAAACAAAAGGGAAGTTGAAGTATCCCAGAAGTTTGGGTGGGTGGGGATGTAGAGGGGACCCAGAGTTTGAGGAAGCCTCTCAGTGATTCTGATTCCCAAAAATTTTTTTTTTCCTCCTAAACCTGTTTGGATTTTCAGCATTGGAAAGAATTGGGTTTTACAGTGTAACACTTCTAAATTAAAAAAAAAAAAGTATTCTAGATCAAGTATTTTATACTTTGGTGAATAAATCTTTATATATACCTTGTCAATTTCTTCATAATTTTATTCATTTTGATCACATATCAGCTTAGGTTTTTCTACACTGACATCTGCATGTCTACTCTTACATGGAAGTGGCTCAAACTTCATGTTTTAATTTTTTTGGCCTCTATTTTCACCCGGAGCTCTGTTGTGTATTTCTTGACATGCAGTGACTTTACCTGCTATTTCATACACATATCATGATTTCACACTAGAAAACAACACTCTGCTTTGTTCCCAGAATCCTTCTTGGTCACAAGAAGGATTGGGTTTTTACTGTGCAGTCTCTTTAAGCCACAGTAATTTCTCTAGCTCTCACAGAACACAGTCATCATGTAGACTTCTACGATTTCACTCTTGGATTTTAACTCCCAGAACACAGATAACATTTTCTAATTACAGTTTGGATTATTTCTCCCCTGGTGGTCTTGCTTTGGACTTGCTCATCTGTCCAGTTTCTACCCAGTCATATAATCTGCGGTGTCTCCCTGCAGTTTATTCAAATTGGCTTTCAGTATACTATATGGAAGAACTACTATGTTTCATACAAACTTCAGTGACTTTACCGGGAGCTCCCTCTTCTAAATTGTTTAAAAACATATAGATGATACTGATTATTCAGGGGACTCTACTGTGAAATATTCTCCATTTAGAAAATGCCTTTCCATTTCTTGCTTTGCTTTATACAGTTGTTATAAGTCCTCTCAATATCACGGTAATTTTGAAAACTAGTTAAGGGCATTTGGTATTAAGCTTGTCAGACTTCCTAAAAAATCCAAGTAATATTCATAAGTTTCCCCTTTTTACAACTATACTTATTCCCTCTAGGAACTTAAGTGGATTACAAAGAAGAAAATTGCCTTCCTCAAGTTTATGCTTATGCCTTCAATTATCTTTTCCCATTCAAGTCTACCAGTTTGTCTGTTACACAAAGAGGACTCATCAGCAGTTTGTAATTCTCAGCTTCCTCTGTAATCCAGTGAATAGATGTCACTAACAATGTATCTAGTCTAGTGGCAAATGGCTCTTTGAAATAAGTAGTTACATTCTTTACAAAAAAGTTCCAACTTTTCTATTGTTAATTGTTTTAAAACTCTTGGGTCCACTGATCCAACCATGGAGATTTCATTATGTCTAATTTGCCCACTGGGTCTTGAATATTCTGGATGTATCACTCTTATCTAAAAGCTAAAGAAATATGATTACCTCTATTGGTATTGCCCCAGTTCCACACATCGGATCAACTATTATATCATAAGGTAGAGGATCACAGAGCCTAGAGAAAAGAAAACAGCCTATGTGAAGACTCACCCAAAAGCTGAGGCTTCTGTACTGATGATTCCTGAAGCTGTAAGTTTGAGGACCTATCACACTAGCCTGAAGGAACACCAATCTACACATTTTAAAAATCAACTTATGGCTGGGCACGGTGACTCACGCCTGTAATCCCAGCACTTTGGGAGGCTGAGATAGGCGGATCACTTGAGGTCAGGAATTCAAGACAAGCCTGGCCAACATGGCGAAACCTGTCTCCACTAAAAATACAAAAAATTAGCTGGGCGTGGTGGCGGGTGCCTGTAATCCCAGCTAGTAGGGAGGCTGAGACTTGCTTGAACCCAGAAGGTAGGGATTGCAGTGAGCCAAGATCATGTAAGATCCAGCCTGGGTGACAGAGCAAGACTTCGTCTCAAAAAAAAAAAAGATAATAAATAAATAAATAATAAATTTTTAATGATATGTTGACTGTATATTCTATTACTCGGGAAAAAAAGTCATTACATATAACTAAATCCCATTTCACTCTCAGATGAAATTTGGTTTGCAGACATCTTAAAGTACACACATGTACACATACAGACACACCACACACATGCATACTTTTAGACAACAGTGTTGTTTTCAATAGAAACCTGTATTACATTAAAAAGACTCAAAAATGTCTCAAGTCAAACATGCATCAATATAAGGATACTGGCAATGAGACATTCAGTATTCCTTTCCTTTTGAATTTAAAGATGATAATCTTGACGTAAAAAAATTGCTCTGTGGGACTAGGTAATAAAAAAAGGAAAAAAATGCTTTACTTTGAGCACTTAGTATTTGCTGGGCAAGGACTTAAGCTCTTTCCATGCATTATCTCACGGAATCCTCAGTAATGACCCTGTTAGATAATTATCATTATTCTCGTTTTAAAGGTAAGCTGATGCAAGGAAACATGAAGTTACCTGCCCAGGGACACAAAACCAGTAGGTAACAGATTCAAGATTAGAGGCATTACTGTTAATGGCTTAAGTGTTATCCTCTTTATGAAGCATCCCACCCTGAAACAGGTCAGTAGGTTTCTTCTCTTCTCTTGTTCTCATCTTTTCATGTGCTGGTGTGGGACTTATCACATATATGATAACTGTTTATCTCCCTCATAAGACAGATTCTTGGGGTTAATAGTGGGTTCTTATTGTAACATTGGTCCTGCTCTATGTCCTTGTTCCTACTCCTCAACACATGGCAACAGAATCCTTGGCAACCCTCTTAAGGGGGTAAGCACCCTGTACTCCAAGCCATTCCTGATGATCAGGGGTGAATAACTGACCAAAACAATGTCAATCAGATTCTCTCTTCCAGGAATTTGGAACAAAGAGCTAAAAGCCCTACGCAAGGTGGGTTGGTCGTTTGGAATTGGAAATACATAAATTTAGATGAGAAAGCATGTAGATGAGAAGCAACAAGAGTCCACAGGCTCTAAGGGGAGATAAAAATGGCTGCCCACATTTCTGGCGGTTTTCCAAGATGTGGTTCCTACCCTTCTTGAGAACCAACATTCAGTTTTTCTGTAGAATCCCCAAGATTTCTCTTTATCTTTCCAAAAAACCCTCCCTGGCACAATCATCACTTTTTTATCCTAAACTTGTTTACTTAGGTTTTTAATATTTGCACGCAAAATAATACCCTCTGTCTATCCCTGGTTTCTACCATATGCCTGGCAGTAGATAATGCATATTTGTTAAATTAATGAAGACTAGAAAATTTTCCTTTATCAAATGGGCCCAATTTTCTATTATTGTCATTGAATTAATATGTTAGGAAGATAAAAGATTGGAACAAAAGGAATACAGTCAGGTGCTGCATAACAATCTTCCAATCAATGGTGGACCAAATATATGAATGCAGTAATTATAACACCATATTTTTACCCTACCCTTTGTATGTTTAGATACACAAATACTTACCACTACATTACAACTGACTACAATATTCAGTACAATAACATGCTGTACAGGTTTGTAGCCCAGAAGCAAAAGGATATACCACATAGCCCAGGTGTGTAGTAGGCTACACCATCTAGATTTGTATAAGTACACTCCATGAGGTTCACACAATGATGAAATTGCACGATGACACATTTTTCAGAATGCATCCCTGTTGTTAAGTGATGCATGACTGGACTTAAAACTACCAGGACATACCAGGCACTGTATATAATAGGTATTTTGCATATGCTTCAGCATGTAATCCTCACTAATAATCCTTTAAGTCTCATATCAAATTCATTTTGCCATCTGGAAAACAGAAGCTTAGAGAAAATAAACATTTTCAAGTGGTGAAAAGCAGCACCCAATAAAAGAGAGAAGGGCAAAGGAGAAGGAAAGATAGGTCTTGCACTCTGAAAAGTGAAAAATTCTAGGATGATTCCTGGGTTGCTGTGAGTATAAAGCTTAAAAATATAAGTAAAGGCTCTTTCTGTTCATTTACACTTTACACAAATACAAATACTGCTTTCATCTTTTTCACTGCACAGAAATGAAACAGCAAAATTTGCTCTATCTCCCAACACACATATCCTTGCTAAACAGAAATGTGGTAACTGCATTCAAGAGGTAGGTGAAAACTATCACTCTCATTTTAAAATCAAGAAAACTGGGTGCGGTGGCTAACACCTGTAATCCCAGCACTTTGGGAGGCAGAGGCGGGTGGATCACCCAAGGTCAGGTATTTGAGACGAGCCTCGCCAACATGGTGAAATGTTGTCTCTATTAAAAAATACAAAAATTATCTGGGCGTGGTGGCAGGCGCCCATAATCCCAGCTACTTGGCTGAGACAGGAGAAATACTTGAAGCCGGGAGGCAGAGGTTATAGTGGGTCGAGATCTCACCACTGCACTCCAGCCTGGGCGACAGAGTGAGACTTTGTCTCAAAAAATGAAATAAAGAAAACTGAAAAGAAATAAAGAAAACTGAGCCACCTATTAAGCAGCATTTTCAGATCACAAGGAGTCAATATTGGATAGAAGGGAAAGAAATAGATCATTAGCTTTCCTTTCTATTCTTTATCCACTACATTCCAACACAGTACCTCAAACACACATACACACAAATCAGTATTTTGGAAGGGAACATTCAAACCAAGGTGCCACTTTAAGCTGGACGGCAAACTCATTTTCTTACCTGAGCATCCCATAGGCAAGAGTTGATCTAAGAGTTGTAGGTCCAAAATGTGTTATATTTCTTCGGTGGAGACTCTCTTCAGTCAATGCAATGCCCACAATGACTTCGTTATCATGGATGTTCAAAAGAACCTACAGTAAAGTGGAACAAGACAAAATAGTTTTAGGATTGTTCAAACTGCACTTTGTAGTAAGACTTTTCTGACCTGGGCTGGTCCCCTACTCCTGGGAGGTCACCATATTGATGCCAAATGGAGGTCACCATATTGATGCCAAACTTAGTGCGAACACCTGATCAGCATAGCACACCACAGCCCAGAACTGTCTAAAAATTTAAGACATTTAAAAAATACATATTAAAAAACCTCTAAGCCTTCAAAATATGTGCTATAAAAATTGGGGTGACATCTGGTGGTTGTAGCCAATAAATATAGTGAATTAAAAGAAAATAATAGATGTTAAAATGAACGACAAAAAGTATATACTATGTGACTTCATTTATATGAAGTACAAAAATTGGCAAAACTAATTTTTGGTGGTAGCAGATTAGTGATTGCCTTGAGTGGGTACTGACTGGCAAAGGGCAAGGGGAGCCCCTGAGGTACTGGAAATACTTTGTATCTTTATCTGGATGCTAGTTACACATCGTGTATATAAGTAAAAACTTACTGAAGTGTACACTTAAGATTTGTGTACTTAATGCAAAGTATATCTCAACAAAAAAGTTTTAAAAATTGGTAAAGTCTCAAATAAAAAGTCTTATTACACTGAGTGCGGTGGCACATGCCCGTAGCTCCAGCTACTCGGGAGGCTGAGGTGGGAGGATAGCTTGAGCCTGGGAGGTCAAGGCTTCAGTGAGCCATGATTGCACCACTGCACTCCAGTCTGGGTGATACAGCGAGACCCTGTCTCAAAAGTGAACTAAACTAAACTAAAATGTTACCCAGTCTTTCACCGAAAGATTTCCTGTGCTTAACCACAGCAGAAGCACAGCTGACACTCATAGCACTTCCTAATGCAAAGCACTATTCTACACATTTACATACATGGCCTCATCTCATATTCACATCCCCTAAGCTAGGTATTATTCCCCTTATAAAAGAGGATATTGAGGCACAAAGACAGCTCCTCTGAAATTCCTTTTTTTTTTTTGAGACAGGGTTTGTCTCTGTCGCCCAGGATGGAGTGCAGTGGCACAATCACAGATCACTGTGGCCTGGACTTCCTAGGCTCAGGCGATCCTCTTACTTCAGCCTCCCAAGTACCTGGGACTACAGGCGTATGTCATCATACTCAGCTATTTTTTTTTTTTTTTTTGTAGAGACAAGGTCTCCCTATGTCGCCTAGGCTGGTCTTGAACTCCGGGCCTCAAGCAATCCTCCAATCTCGACCTCCCAAAGTGCTGGGATTACAGGTATGTGTCACCACACCCAGCCTCCTCTGGGATTTAACCCAATGCGGCACGGCTCCAGAAACTGTCCTCTGAATCACCTTGCTAACTTTTAGACATCACTGTTCTAGTTAACCTATTCATTTTCTTTTTTTAAAAATTTCTTTTATTTTTAGTAGAGACAGGGTCTCCCTGTTTTGCCCAGGCTGGTCTCGAATTCTTAGGCTCAAGCGATCTGCCTGCCACAGCCTCCCAAAGTACTGGAATTACAGGTGTGAGCCACCTATTCATTTTCATGGCAGTATATGAGGAAAAAAAGGAATGGGGAATTAGACTACTGATTTGACATGCACAAAAAAGTTAGAATCAGTGACTTGCCCCAGATTCAAGTGTACCAAAAGCAACAGAAATTGGCTCTTTGGTAAATACATCAGCTGCTATAGACGTTTTAAGCTGTCAGAGTCTTAACGACTCTAGTTCCTATGGCTCACATGTCAATCACCTAGGTAAAAGAGGATTAAGACCAAGGAAAGTAAACATACTAAAATGAGGTACCTGGCTTTGGAAATCTAGCAGAATTTAAGAAAGAGGAGAGCTGACTCTACGACAAGTATTAGCACAGATGTCCTGATTTGAGAAGGTCAGGGTTTGTTTAAAAAACGCACTTTTTTTTTTTTTGGGAGATGGAGTCTTGCTTTGTCACCCAGGCTGGAGTGCAGTGTTATGATCTCGGCTCACTGCAACCTCCACCTCCCTGGTTCAAGTGATTCTCCTGCCTCAGCCTCCCCAGTAGCTGGGATCACAGGAGCGTGCCATCACACCGGGCCAATTTTTGTATTTTTAGTAGAGACCAGGTTTCACCATGTTGGCCATGCTGGTCTCGAATTCCTGACCTCAAGTGATCCACCTGCCTCAGCCTCCCAAAGTGCTGGGATTACAGGCATGAGCCACTGCGCCCAGCCTTATTTTATTTTTTCAGTAGCAAAGCTCTGCAACCAAGACACACAAAAACAAAATAACTATTTTAATTCTGGTTGAATTTTATAATATGAAAATCCACATAATACAGTAAAAGAGTACTCTATTAGAAATCAGGCCAGGTGTGGTGGCTCATGCCTGTAATCCTGGCACTTTGGGAGACCAAGACAGGCAGATCACTACAGGAGTTCGAGACCAGCCTAGCCAACATGGTGAAACCCCATGTCTACTAAAAAATACAAAAATTAACCAGGTGTGGTGGCATGTGCCTGTAGCCCCAGTTACTTGGGAGGCTGAGCACAAGAATCACTTGAACCAGGAAGGTAGAGGCTGCAGTAGGCTGAGATCATACCACTGCACTCCAGCCTGGGTGACAGAGCAAGACTCTGTCTCGAAAAAGAAAAAGAAAACAGACAACTCAACCTTGATAGCTTCCATCTGCGGAGCACTTAGTGTATGCAAGGTATTGCACCAAATATTTTAAATGTACCTTATTTAACCTTCAGGATAACTTTAAAGGTACATACTATTATTGGCTCCATTTGAAACAGAGACTCAGAGACTATCTAGTCCAAAGTTATACAGTTGTGGAGTCAAAATTTGGATCTAAATCTGTCTCCAAAGACTATGCTCTTCTTAACCACACCCTACTATTTCAATTTAATTGTGCATAACACTGGGTTAGTCTGAAAATTCTACAAATCTGTGACAGCACTCTTCAATCACCACAGTCAGAGCCTATACCTACCTCCACATCAAAGTTGGTCATATCAGCCTTCCACTTAAAATAATCTTGAACAGCACCCCCAAAATCTCTTGCAGCCTCATTTGAGGTAAAGCAATGTTTCTCTCCTGCCCTGTTGCATGTGACTCTAAACTTTAGCACTTGAGGCTCAGTTTCTTCTTTTGAGATTTCATCAGTCTCATCTTTGGAAGATGCCAAATCATCACCTACTAATGTTGACACCTCCTCTTTGATGGCTGGATTTTCATAATAATCTAAGATATGAGAATCTAAAGCATGGCTAGTGAACTCTTTTTTAACATTTCTCTGATTGATTTTGACTTCTTGTCCATTATTAATCTTCTCTTTACTTAAATTCTGATTTATCTTTTTGCGCTTTGCTTTTTTCTTTTTAAAACTGGCATTAATTTTCCACACTTTTAAGGGGTTTGACCATGGGAGTTTTCCAGCCAAGTCTTCAAAATCCTTTAGAACTTCTTCCTGTAAAGGACAGAGAAAGAAATTCGTTCATTTTCCACCACTATAATCAAACAAATAAATCTCTACTTTGCTTACAGACAGTTAGTATCCATGGGGAACACTGGTTCTAGGACCCCCAAAGACACCAAAACCCAAAGATGCTTAGAAGTCCCTCATATCAAATGGTATAGTGTCTGCATATGACCTACACACATCCTCTCAAGAGTACCTTAAATCATCTCTATATTACCTATGATACCTGATACAATGTAAATGCTACGGAAATAGTTGTTATACTGTATTGTTTGGGAAATAATGATAAGAAGAAAAGTGTGGGCTGCATATGGTAGCTCACGCCTGTAATTCCAGCACTTTAGGAGGCTGAAGCAGGTGGATTACTCGAACTCAGGAGTTTGAGACCAGACTGGGCAACATGGCAAAACTCTGTCTCTACAAAAAAAATACAAAAATTAGCTGGGCAAGGTGGCACGTGCCTGTAGTCCCAGCTACAAAGGAAGCTGAGATGGGAGGCCTGCTTGAGCCTGGGAGGTGAAGGCTCCAATGAGCTATGATCACGCCACTGCACTCCAGCTTAGACAACAGAGCAAGATCCTGTCTCAAAAAATAAACCTTTTACAAAAAAGAATGAACACAGACTACAATACTCTTAAGGAAAAAGAAAGCTTAACTCCAAATTTTATGCCCAAACTATCAGCCAAATATAAAGGTGAAAGACAAACATTTCTGAACTCATGCCATTCAACAGATACAAATTTTAACAAAAGGACAAACAGTGTGCTATAATCTATTTAATTATATCACTAAAATGAAAAAATGTAGGGATCGTGACTATAAAGCAGAAGGTAAATGTTACAAACTGGCATGTAAATAGGCATACTGATACCCTCATCTCTTATACCCAGAGGTCCAAGGATAGAAGTTAAAGCTGATAAATAAAATGTAAGTATATTTAAAGGTTTAAGGGTGAACACTAAGAAAAATAACTGAAAAATAAAGGAAAAAAAGTATAAATATGCCAATTTCATCATTGCTCTTAGCAGGGATTCAAAAAATACTGTGTATATATGGTAGATAAGGTAGATAATATCAAATTGTAGTTATAAAGGTAACAGCTAGAACACACACACACAAACCTTCCAAACTATTAGAAAACACAGGCACATGAAAAAAGTAAACAAGACATAATGTAGAGATTTTTCAAATTAAGAAAAAGCAAAAAGTATAAGCATGACAAAACTAAGACTACACAGTTGTCATTATCAATAAATATCAGTGGGATAAACACGAAGATGACACTCAGTTTGAGTATGTACAAGAATTTACATAGTGTATTTGTTGCACCACTGTAACAGCAAAAGAATGTGAAAAACCCTCATGCCCTAAAATGGGACCGGTTAAATTACAATACAGCCAAACAATGGAGTATACACAGCCAACTCCAGCAATGATACTGCCAGGATCTCCAACATATAGGTTGAGCATTCCTAATCTCAAAGTCCAAAATCCAAAACCTAAAACTTTTTTGAAGTGCCAACATGATGCCACACAGGTAGCGGAGATAATGACACCTTTGCTTTCTGATGGTTCAGTGTACACAAACTTTGTTTCATGTATAAATTATTTTAAAAATCATATAAAATTACCCTCAAGCTATATGCACAACATATATATGAAACAAATGAATCTTGTGTTTATAAATAGGTTCCATCCTCAGAGTATTTCTTTTTTTTTTTCTCGAGACGGAGTCTTGCTCTGTCACTCAGGCTAGGGTGCAGTGGAGCGATCTCGGCTCACTGCAACCTCTGCCTCCCAGGTTCAAGCGATTCTCCTACCTCAGCCTCCTAAGTAGCTGGAATTACAGGAGCCCGCCACTGCTAATTTTTTGTATTTTTAGTAGAGACGGTGTTTCACCAACTTGGCCAGGCTGGTCTCAAACTCCTGACCTCGTGATCCACCTGCCTTGGCTTCCCAAAGTGCTGGGATTACAGGCGTGAGCCACCGCACCCAGACCAGAGTATTTCAAAAAACAAACAAACAAAAATCCAAAACATTTCTGGTCCCAAGTATTTCAGATAAGGGATACTCAACTCGTATATGGAAAAAAAAAGCATAGCACAGAAAAGTATGTACGCTATGCTTTCATTTGTGTAAATAAAATACATTTATTTGTAAAATATCTCCAGAAGAACACCCAACAAATTGGTGATAGTTGTTGCCTCCAGGGAGGGAGCTGCATAGCATGGGGATACAGGAACAAAGACTTACTTTTCACTCTATATCCTTTCAGTCTTTACAAGTTTGCTCCAAATACATGTATTAACTAGTTTTTTAAAATCTGTATAAATCAGATTTGTTCACACTTTTAAAAAGGCAGACGGAGGCCGGGTGCAGTGGCTCACACCTGTAATCCTAGCACTTTGAGAGGCCAAGACGGGTGGATCATGAGGTCAGGAATTCAAGACCAGCCTGGCCAAGATGCTGAAACCCCATCTCTACTAAAAAAACCCAAAAAATTAGCCCAGTGTGGTGGCAGGCACCCATAGTCCCAGCTACTCGGGAGGCTGAGGCAGGAGAATGGCGTGAACCCAGGAGGTGGAGGCCACAGTGAGCCGAGATCACACCACTGCACTCCAGCCTGGGCGACAGAGCGAGACTCCGTCTCAAAAAAAAAAAAAAAAAAAAAAAAAAAAATTAGCCGGGTGTGGCAGCATACACCTGTAGTCCCAGATACTCAGGAGGCTGAGGCAGGAGAATCACTTGAACCTGGGTGGCAGAGGTTGCAGTGAGCCAAGATCATGCCACTGCACTCCAGCCTAGGCAACAGAGCAAGACTCCATCCCCCCCCAAAAAAAAAAAAAAAATGCGGGGATGGAGGTGGGGACTGGGGGTCAGGTGCAATGGCTCACACCTGTAATCCCAGCACTTTGGGAGGCTTAAGTGGAAGGATTACTGGAGCCCAGAAGTTTGAGACCAGCCTGGGCAACACAGTGAGACCCCATTTCAATACATTTTTTTTTTTTGAGACAGAGTCTCGCTCTGTCACCCGGGCTAGAGTGCAGTGGCTCAGTCTCTGCTCACTACAAGCTCTGCCTCCCCAGGTTCACGCCATTCTCCTGCCTCAGCCTCCCGAGTAGCTGGGACTACAGGTGCCCGTCACCGCGCCCGGCTCATTTTTTGTATTTTTAGTAGAGACGGGGTTTCACCGTGTTAGCCAGGATGGTCTCGATCTCCTGACCTCGTGATCCGCCCACCTTGGCCTCCCAAAGTGCTGGGATTACAGGTGTGAGCCACCACGCCCGGCCCCACTCTCAATATTTTTTAAAAGATGGGGGTGGGGGCTAATAAATTCATGATTATCATCTGAATACTTAAAAATAACAGAACTCATTAGAATGATTTAAGCGTTTCTAAAAGTTAGATTTTTGTTAATAAAATTTTTATCTATTTTCAGTCTGACTTCTTTTAGGTCTGGTCTTGTCTTCTTCTAGGCTGTGGTTTCATACAACTTTGATTGGTTTTCGAATAACGTTTTGGAAATCAACATGTTTGCCAATAAATGAAAGTTAGACAATTAGGTGGCATATCACAGTTGTTTTTAAAAAGATTACTTCTCAGATAGGTAAAACCGATAGAAAAATGTTTTTAAGCAGTGAACTCTAGAAACCTAACCAAAAAGCAGTGTGGAAAAAACCTAAAGCCTTGCTGCAATCTATTTTCAACCTTCAGCTTAGGCAGCAGCTGAATATTTAGGATTCAGATGCTAAATACATATTGGAGACAAAGCTGTTGTCCTAACAACTGAAGGAGTATTTAGATATCACTTTGGCTTTATTTCAAAAAATGAAGAAACAGAAGAAAGCAGAGCAAAAGCAGGATGGCGAGGAAGTGTTATCTGTAGAAGACACAAATTGTCACTTGTTCTTTGGTTCATGTTCTGGAAATAATTCTATTTTGGAACTAAATATATGTAAAAGCAAAGCAAATCTAAGGTTTATATCTTTTATAAATAAAACAGTGTGTTTTCTTTCTTATAAACTTTAATGATTTTCAATACTAATTTTTAAAAAACATCTTTTGGGATAGACTGTCAGCAAAACTCTAGATTTATTGTAAAAGCCTCCCAGTATTCTCTATTACAAAGACTACAGTAATGCTCGATTTTCACAGACTGTGAAAAGTGGAAATAATCTCTTTGGGGAAGACAGACAAAAATCAGCCACCATGTTTGTGATAGCTCACCTTTATTTGTTTGAATTGGTAATCTTGAAATTCCTGAACCACCACAAATAAGTTGTCAACTGATCTAAGACAATGAACCTGGGTGAAAAAAAAGAAACACACTTCTGAGAAAGCTTTTGAACAGCACAAGCTATCAACAATTAAGTATTTAAAAAATCAGGAATGGTAGTTTTAAAGCAGCTACTAACTATATTTTATATTTTTAAAATGTTCCATCTCCCTAGTTTCTCATCTCTTTGGTTACCAATCAGCTTTCCCCTAGAGAAAGGGAAAAAGGGCACATGGAAAGAGAGAAGCATGAAGTGTTTTGTGGGAAACATGTCTTTCGTGGGAGAAGAGAAAGGTCAAGTCACTCAAGTGGGCTCTATCATATTTCCTCGATGGCTTTCTATGGTACACTGTATGCTGCAATGGTTAAAAGTAGTGGATTTGAGCTCCAGTTCTGTGATTACTAGCTGAGTGACCCTGAGGAAATTATTTATGTGTCCTAAGCCTAATGATTAATGAGGATAATAATAGTGTCTATCTTCACAACACTGCTGAGGGTATTGGCTAAAATACTGGATGGAAAACATCTGCTTACCAATTCATCCCACAGATATTTTCTGGGTACCTACTATATGCCAGACACTAAGAGCTTGGGATATATTGGTGGAAAAAAAACAGACAACAATCCTTGCCCTCTTGCTGCTTACGTGGTAATGAGATATATCTTAGCTTTATTATAGTGAGATTGCAGTTTTCTGACCTTCACTTTTTACCTTGAGTGAGTTCTAATTACTTCTGAGCAAGAATTTTTGATGCAGGTTAAAAGGCAAATCTCTTTTATGTTTCATCACCAAAGGTTAAACATCTGCTAGATGCTGAAGTAAATAAAAACTGAGATACTTAGAGAATTTCTTAAGTTGAACAGTACTCTTTCTGGTGAATTCAATCCTCAAGAAATACTAGATCACCTCTAAAAATGTAGCAATCCTACTACAGGTTGAGCATCCCAAATCTAAAAATCTGAAACTTTTTGAGCCCCAACACAATGCTCAAAGGAAATGCTCAGTGCAGCATTTCGGATTTTCAGATTAGAAATGCTCAACTGGCAGGCTGGGTGCGGTGGCTCAAGCCTGTATTCCCAGCACTTTGGGAGGCCGAGGCGGTTGGACCATGAGGTCAGGAGTTCGAGACCAGCCTGGTCAGGATGGTGAAACCCCGTTTCTACTAAATATACAAAAATTAGCTGGATGTGCTGGCAGGCGCCTGTAGTCCCAGCTACTCGGGAGAATTGCTTGAACCTGGGAGGTGGAGGATGCAGTGAGCCGAGATCGCGCCACTGCACTCCAGCCTGGTGACAGAGCAAGATTCTGTCTCAAAAAAAAAAAAAAAAAAGCTAAAGTGGCAAGTATAATGCAAATATTCCAAAACTCCCCCCGCCCCCCTCCAAAAATCTGAAACACTTCTGGTCCTAAGGGATACTGAAACTACAGTCAAAATTACAAATCAGTACTCAATAGAAAATGCAGTAACTTTAAAATCTCCTGATTTGGGGCAGAGCAATGAAAATCAGAAAGGATTCCAGAAGGGTCTGTAAAATGAAAAGTAACCATAAAACGATCAACTTAGAAAACTATTTTAAATATTGCTCCATTCAAACCTGTGCCAGACTTTCCACTGAAATGACAAAATATATCTTGCCACGGTCTCTGCTGATTTTGCATGATGACCCAAGTTTCTCTCTCACTTCATCTGCAGCTGTTTGCTCAAAGCCAGTAGGTCCAGTGGCTCCAATAGTGACTAGAAGCTCAGATTCACTTCTGAGGTCACTTTCCGTCACTTGTACAGAGCTCTGGTTCTCATGAAGGTTCACATCTAGGAGTTGGTTAGTGGCTTCTTCAATGTCACACATGTTGGCTGGGCTTCCAAGATCACTAACGCTGTCTCTTTAAAAGCAGTACTGTCCTTTAAAAGAGAAAGAAATAAAGCCCAAATATTGTCATCTCATATTTCAGGTATAATTAAAAACATGGGCTCTGAAGGGCAGGAAGAAGAAGGCAACACACCTGATAAATAGTCACCAAAGTAAAAAGGGTTGAATAAACATGGGCACAGAGCGCAGGTTGTAAAACGTGATGTTATTATTAAACAAGCAATACAGATACATGGGAGAAAAAGAGGCAAGAAGTGTTTCCATAGCATGCAACGTTTGCTTTGGGGTAACCCATGTTGACAAAAGCCATTTCATAACTACAATAGAAACTGCAGATTACACTCAAATACATTTCTGCATCTAGATGTTAAGAACATGGTTAGTTAAGAATATAGGGCCTGGCTGGGTGTGGTGGCTCACACCTGTAATCCTAGCACTCTGGGAGGCCGAGGCGGGAGGATTGCCTGAGGTCAGGAGTTTCAGACCAGCCTGGCCAACATGGTAAAACCCTGTCTCTACTAAAAATACAAAGATTAGCCAGGTGTGGTGGTGGGAGCCTGTAATCCCAGCTACTTGGGAGGCTGAGGGACGAGAACTGCTTGAACCTGGGAGGTGGAGATTGCAGTGAGCCGAGATCATGCCACTGCACTCTGACCTGGGTGATAGAACAAGACTCTGTCTCAAAAAAAAAATAAATAATAATAAAAATATGTGGCTTTTGGAGTTTCAGATAGATACAGGTTTGAATTTTTGCCTCCACCATCATAGGTTGAATGACTTATGGCAAATTAATTCTCCCAAGCCTCCAAATTTAATTAAGTAATTAGTAATACCTCTTTCCTAGAGTTGTTAGGAGACAAGCGAGAATTAACTAATACCTCTTTCCTAGAGTTGTTAGGAGACACGTGAGAGTAGTACACGGCCAGGCCAATAAGTAAAACTTATTAATAGGCTATCTTCTTCCCTCCTGTGAAGTAGACAGCACTTCATGCATTTTAAAATGATTAACTGGGCTGGGCACACTGGCTCGTGCCCGTAATCCCAGCACTTTGGGGAGCTAAGGCGAGTAGATGGGTTGAGGTCGAGACCAATCTGCATAATATGGCAAAACCTCATCTTTACCAAAAATACAAAAAATAGCTGGGCGTGGTGGTGGGCACTTGTAGTCCCAGCTACTTGGGAGGCTGAGGTGGGAGGACTGCACTCCAGCCTGGGCGACACTGTGAGGCCCTGTCTCAAAAAAGAAAAGAAAAAATTAAAAATAAAAATGGTTAACGGAACACTTGCTATCTAATGATTACAAACATTCAAATGCCTACTACTTGCCAGACTCTGGGATCCACAGATGGGCATCAGGAGAGAAATCTTGGAAGTAACCTGAAATAGTAAAACAAACTTCCTATGCATAAGCTTTTGTGTGTGCTTGGGGCGGGGGCCGGGGAAGTATTAGAGAGGTGGAGGGTCCATAACTTACACCAGGTTTTCAAAGGGTTTGTGACTCAAAATAAGTGAGTACATAACACCTATACTGTCCTTGTGCTGTGCCAGCGATACAAGACAGCGTTTAATACTACGTCAGTTCCCGCCGTTAAGAAAGTGACAGTCACTGTGAATACAATCTCCATCTTCTAAAAAAGGCAGCTGAGGTCAGCTAAAGGGCGCGTTCCGCACAAGGTCAGAGAGCCAATGAGAGGCGCAGAATGGAAGAAAACTCACGTCTCCCAATTCCCACCCACAGGGCCCTGGGAATCCTAGGAAGCAGGTAAAGGCCTGGGAGACGGAGCAAGATGGGCTCCGCCACGAGACCGGGCTGAAGTCCGGACCGGCGCCGGCCTCGGCTGCAAAAGGAAAGCCGCCCCTCTCTCCCCAAGCGGAAACACCAGAGGAGCCACACTCGGCCGTTCCCGTCAGTTACCGGCCGCCAGCGAAGACTCTTTCAGCTCCCGCACTCCATTGGCCTCTCGCGGTCAGCCCACGCCGCCGGAAGCCGCCCCCGGAAACGGAAGTCAGGCTGCGGGTCACGGTGGCTCCGCACTAGCGGCCGGTGCCCGCACAAGGTAGCGGGGGGGGGGGGGGGGGGGGGCGGGAAAGGAGCATGCGCTGGAAGCTCTGTGCGCTTGGTTTTGAGGATCGTCAGCAAGCCGAAAGCGGAGTGTCAGGGGCCTAGTGCCCTATCATGGTATTTGCTAACGTTTAGAGAGTGCTTCCCCTTGCCGAGCACTGGGTAAGCGCTTTACATACGTCGTCTCATTTGGAACAAGTCTCTTTTGTTCCAGCACCTATGAAGTGGCAGTGGCCGATTTCTGTTTTAAAGCTGGAGAAACTGAGTCTCTCTAGCTTAAATATCTTTCCCAAAATGTCATGCCACCAGTTCCTGATTTCTGTATTGCCATCACTATTTTAGCACTGTTTACTTAATATTTTCCTTTAGTTAAAAAAAAAAGAAAGAAATAGTGGGGCTCACTATGTTGCCTAAGCTGGTCTCGAACACCTGGGCTCAAGTGATTCTTCTGTCTAGCCCTCCTGAAGTGCTGGTATTACAGGCATGAGCCACTGTGCCCAATCAGACGAACTTTATTTTTCATAAAGTGTTGAACCTGGCCGGGCACAGTGGCTCACGCCTGTAATCCCAGCACTTTGGGAGGCTGAGGCGGGTGCATCACTTGAGGTCAGGAGTTTGAGGCCAGCTCGGCCAACATGGTGAAACCCTGTCTCTACTAAAAATACAAAAATTAGCTGGATGTGGTGGTCTGCACTTGTAGTCCCAGCTACTTGGGAAGATGAAGCAGAATTGCTTGAACCCGGGAGGCGGAGGTTGCAGGGAGCCAAGATTGTGCCACTGCACTCCAGTCTGGGAGCAAGACATCATCTCAAAAAAAAAAAAAAAAAAAAAAAAGGGTTGAACCTGCATGGTAGCCATTTTGACAGACTGGGAAGCCTAGCTTCCAGCCAGAAGCCAAAAATACAAAAACAGACACTTCCAGGGTTGGAAGAATAAGACAGGGATTTATGCTAATCACAGTGGCCAAATATACATGTTAAATATACTGTAGGAGGGGTCATGAATATTTATGAAAGGAGCAACTTGGGGATGTGCAGTTGAACTTCATGACTCTCTATGGATCCCATGTTTAAAAAATGGTGGCCTTAGCATTATCCAAGGGTGGCGTTTTCTACCCCTTGACTTCAAAAGGTGAAGCAGGGACATGAAAACCCTCACTGCACGTCCCGTGTAGACTGGCCAGAACCACTCCCTGGATAGTCGGTGGTCTCTTACCAGGAAGGAATGCTGGTCAGTTGTTCTGTTGAAACTGCAAATGGGAGGGTCAGCATCAAGCTGGTGGAGTGAGTCTTTCAAAAGGGCTGGTTTCTGTTTAACCTTTAGGAAAGAAAATCTAATGGCGATTTTAGAGGGAGGGGTTATAAAGAGGTGTGTCGAACTTCCCATCCTGTCATGAGTAGTAACTCAGCTTCCAAGTTTTTTCTAGGGTCTTCTTGGCCAACAGAGGGCCTGTTCAGTCAGTTAGGGGGCATGGAATTTTATTTTTCTCAGTTGACAAAAGTTAACTTACTGTAAAAAGAAACTTAACAACCCAACAACAAAAAGATAAACCGAATTTAAAAACAAAACAAAACCAAAGAGAACACAATTTATAAATGTGCAAAGGGGCTGGGAGTGGTGGCTCATGCCTGTAGTCCCAGCACTTTGGGAGACTGAGGTTAGTGGATCACTTGAGCTCAGGAGTTTGAGACTAGCCCTGGCAACATGGCAAAACTCTGTTGCTACAAAAAAATAGCAAAAATTAGCTAGGCATGGTGGCACTCACCTGTAGTCCCAGCTACTCGGGAGGCTGAGACAGGAGAATAGCTTGAGCTGGTGAGGTTGAGGCTGTAATGAGTTATGGTCACACCACTGCACTCCAGCCCAGGTGACAGAATGAGACCTTGTCTCAAAAATAAAATAAAAAATATGTAAAGGGCTTGAATAGATATTTCTCCAAAGGTAGACAAATGGCCAATAAGCACATGAAAAGATGCTGAACATCAGTAGTCACTAGGGAATTGCAAATTAATCACAATGGGATACTCATCAAAATGCCTAAAAGTAAAAACCAAAAAATCAACAGTTCCAAGTTCAAATGAGTATGTGGGGCAATGAAACACTTATACATTGCTGATGAAAATGCAAAATGATATATCCCCTTTTATGGTTTAGCTCTGTGTCCCCACCCAAATTTCATCTTGAATTAACTCCCATAATTCCCACGTGTTGTGGGAGGGACCCAGTGGGAGATAATTGAATCACAGGGGTGGTTCCCTTCTTTTTTTTTTTTTTTTTTTTGAGACGGAGTCTCGCTCTGTCGTGGAGGCTGGAGTGCAGCGGCCGGATCTCAGCTCACTGCAAGCTCTGCCTCCCGGGTTCACGTCATTCTCCTGCCTCAGCCTCCCGAGTAGCTGGGACTATAGGCGCCCGCCACCACGCCTGCCTAGTTTTTTGTATTTTTTAGTAGAGACGGGGTTTCACCGTGTTAGCCAGGATGGTCTCGATCTCCTGACCTCGTGATCCACCCGTCTCGGCCTCCCAAAGTGCTGGGATTACAGGCGTGAGCCACCGCGCCTGGCCCCCCGCATACTGTTCTTGTGGTAGTGAATAAGTCTCACAAGATCTGATGGTTTGATAAGGGGTTTCCACTTTTGCTTCTCTCATTCGCTCTCTTGCCGTTGCCATATAAGAAGTGCCTTTCACCTTCCACCATGATTGTGAGGCCTTCCTAGCCACATGGAACTGTAAGTCCATTAAACCTCTTTTGTTTTGCAGATTGCCCAGTCTTGGGTATGTCTCTATCAGCAGTGTGAAAATGGACTAATACACATCCATTGGAAAACAATTTAGCCTTTCCTCAAAAAATTAAACATAGAACATATTACTCACTAATTCCACTACAGATAATTTCCAACTTAGGATGGTTTGACTTACACTTTTTTGACTTTACAATGGGCTTATGGGTTATAATGCATTTTTAACTTACAATATTTTCTATGTATGGTGAGTTTATTGGGATATAATCCCACTGTAAGTCAAGGAAAATCTGTAATAGCTTTATACCCAAGAAGACTGAAAACAGGTGTTCAAACAAAAACTTGTACACAAACTGGTCATGCTGGCTCATGCCTGTAATTCCAGCAATTTGGGAGGCAGAGGTGGGAAGATTGCTTGAGCCCAAGAGTTCGAGAACAGCCTGGACAACATAGGGAGACCTGTCTCTACAAAAAATTTAGAAAGTAGCTGGGTGTGGTGGCACTCACTTGTGGTACCAGGTACTCAAGAGGCTGACATGGGAGGATTGCTTGGGCCCAGGAGTTTGAGTCTGCAGTGAACTATGATTGCACCACTGTACTCCAACCTGGGTGACAGAGTTCCCATCTCTAAACAACAAAAACAGCAACTTGTACACAACTGTGCCTAGCAGCCTTATTGATTTAGCCAAAAAGTGGAAACAACCCAAATGTTCATCAGCTAGTGAGCAGATAAACAAGTGTGTTATATCTATACAGTAGAATATTATTTGATCATAAAAAGGAATGGAGTACTATGATATTATGATACATTCGTTTTCATCCACAGTTCCTAGCTCATAACTTTCCTAGCCCATTTTACAGTAAACAGAATCTCTTTCTCTGACCTTCTCTTGTCGTCCTTTCACCTGCCTACTTGGCAAGACTCTAATCTGATTGTGGTCATAAGGCACCCATTCCAGAGAGGGCCCTACCCCGTACCCTGGAGGAAGGAATGCTGCACAGAGAGGCCAAGAGGCATCTGAATAGACAGACCTTGCTGGGTTTAGAGCATACATTTTTTGTTCAATCACTTTTTGATGTGGTTGTCCATGCTTCAATCATGAGCAACCAATGAAGTCTTCATGAAAGGCCAGAAGGAGCACGAGGAATTTCATCCCAAAATATGGCTCCCTGGTATAATGAGGATTTTGAGTTCAAAACCCTTAGGGATCAAGTTGGAAGATACTTTTTCCCTGTCTACATAAAGATAGGATGGACCCTGCAAGGAGAACAGTTGCTCCCCTCCTTGTCTCATTATCCATTATAGGAAAGAAGACCGAGAGTGTACCTGAATGGACCCTTTTATAAGATCATGACTGTCCCTGAGGATCATTTAAGTTCCAAAGAGAACTAGTAACGAATTAATTTCTGTTCCCCATCCAGTCATTCTCCCTAGTAACCATTTATTGCCCCTAAATAGAATTTATATCCCCCACCATAATCTGTTTTGCCAGGATCCAAGTCCATGTTCTTTCTGTAACCTCAAGATGGTATGTAGGCATCTGAACCCCATTGGGATATTGGGCAATCACTCTGTGATTCTCCCTGTGTACATGGTTTAATAAATTTATATACCTCTTCTTTTATTAATCTGCCTTATTGTAGTAGGTTTTTCAGTGAACCTTGGCCCTCTGATGGGCGTCCTTTCCCCTTTCCCTTACCCTATGCATCTCTTCATCTGTATCCTTAGTAATATTCTTTGTAATAAACCAGAAAATGTAAGTGTTACACTGGGTTCTGTGAGCCGCTCCAGCAAATCAATTGAACCCAAAGAGGGGGTCATGGAAACCCCAACTTAAAGCCTGTTGTTCAGAAGTTCTGGAGACCCAAACTTGCAACTGGTATCTGAGGTGGGGGCAGTTAACCTGTAGGGATCTGACATTATGTCTAGGTAGATAGTGTTGAAATTGGAGAACACACAGCTGGTGTCTGCTGCAGAATTGATTGCTTGCCTGCTGGCTGATGAGGAGAAATCCCCACATATTTTGGGGTCCCAGAGTCTTCTGTGTTGACGACTGTTTTTGTGTTGGTGTGAGAGCAGAGGAGAAGCATGGTTTGAGAGTTTTTCCAAAGTACAGATATATTCTACAATATGGATGGACTTTTGAAACCTTATGCTGAGATGCCAGACACAAAAGACCATATGTTACACAGGCATATGTGATTTTATTCATATGAAATATTCAGAATAGGTAATATATAGAGACAGAAAGCAGGTTAATGGTTGCTTAGGGCTGGGGGAAATATGGGGATTGGCAAGTGATAGCTAAAGGGGATAGAATTTCTTATGGAAGTCATGAGAATGTTCTGGAATTAGGTAGTAAAGATGGTCACACATTGTTATGAATATACTAAGAAACACTGAATTTTACAGTTTAAAATATTTCAAAGTTTGGCCGGGCGCGGTGGCTCAAGCCTGTAATCCCAGCACTTTGGGAGGCCGAGACGGGCGGATCACGAGGTCAGGAGATCAAGACCATCCTGGCTAACATGGTGAAACCCTGTCTCTACTAAAAAATACAAAAAACTAGCCGGGCGAGGTGGCGGGCGTCTGTGGTCCCAGCTACTCGGGAGGCTGAGGCAGGAGAATGGCATAAACCCGGGAGGCGGAGCTTGCAGTGAGCTGAGATCCGGCCACTGCACTCCAGCCTGGGCGACAGAGCGAGACTCCGTCTCAAAAAAAAAAAAAATAAAATAAAATAAAATATTTCAAAGTTTGAGACCAGCCTGGCCAATGTGGTGAAAGCCCGTCTCTACTAAAAATACAAAAACTAGCTGGCTGTGGTGGCATGCACCTCTAATCCCAGCTACTCGAGTGCCTGAGGCAGGAGAATCGTTTGAACTTGGGAAGCAGAGGTTGCAGTGAGCCGGGATTGTGCCACTGCACTCCAGTCTGGGAGACAGAGTGAGACTCCATCTCAAAAAAAAAAAAAATTTCAAATGGAGAATTTTGTGTTATGTGAAGTTTTACAAAGGGAAAAGGAAACTTTGGTCTTATGGGTAACTCATCATTTCCGTCTTAAACTTACTGGGAGACTTAAAAGAGATTAACACATTACCAGGCAAATAATTAAAATAAGCAGTATCCTTAAGAGTAAATACAATGAAAACAAAACAAAGTTATTAAATTCTGGTCAGACACTGTTCCTTGCACAGGCTCTAATGTAAGGCCCATTTTATACTCTTTTTTTTTTTTCTTTTACATACTCCCCAGAAGAGTAACATTCTCTATTCTTTAAGGATAAATTACCAAGCCAGGTATGGTGGTGTGTGCCTGTAATCCCAACTAATTGGGAGGCCGAAGTGGGAGGATCACTTGGGCCTAGGAGTTTAAGACCATCAGATACATGCTACAATATGGATGGACTTTTGAAATATTATGCTAAGACGCCAGACACGAAAGACCACATACATACCTACATGATTTTATTTACATGAAATATCCAGAATAGGCAAATATATAGAGACAGAAAGCATAGTGAAATCCCATTATCAATAAAAAAAATATGTATGTATATTTTGAGATGAAGTCTTACTCTGTTGCCCAGGCTGGAGTGCAGTGGTGCGATCTCAGCTCACTGCAACCTCTGGCTCCCAGGCTCAAGTGACTCTCCCACCTCAGCCTCTGGCTCACACCACCATGCTTGGCTAATTTTTGTATTTTTAGTACAGATGGGGTTTTGCCATGTTGCGTAGGCTGGTCTTGAACTCCTGAGCTCAAGTGATCTGCCTGCCTTGGCCTTGTAAAGTACTGGGGTTCCAGGCATGAGCCACTGCACCCACCCCCCAAAATAAAATAATATAAATAAATATAAATTACAGATGTTAGAGACAAACTAGCAATAATGAGATTTTCTTGACATAATGAGAGAGATTAAATCATGAAAAAGAAAATATTCTCTTGAGCTGATTCAGTGTTATTTAATGCCTATCTTTGTACTATCTAAAATCATGTCCCAGCCTGGGCACAGTGGCTCATGCCTGTAATCCCAGCACTTTAGGAGGCCGAGGCAGGTGGGTTGCTTGAGCTCAGGAGTTTGAGACCAACCTGGGCAACATGGCAAGACATCATCTCTACAAAAAATACAAAAATGAACTGGCCATGGTAGTGCATATCTGCAGTCCCAGCTACTTGGGTGGTTGAGGTGGGAGGATTGCTTGAGCCTGGGAGGTGGAGGTTGCAGTGAG
Source organism: Theropithecus gelada (assembly GCF_003255815.1). Lineage (NCBI taxonomy): Eukaryota > Metazoa > Chordata > Mammalia > Primates > Cercopithecidae > Theropithecus > Theropithecus gelada. The sequence continues at coordinate 55,494,582 of NC_037669.1, forward strand.
CCAAGATCGTGCCATGGTATTCCAGCCTGGGTGACAGTGAGATTCTGTCTCAAAATAAATAAATAAATAAATAAATAAAATAAAAATAAATAAATAAATAATTTATGTCCCTTAAACAGGTCTCACAGTTCGGGAAATATCGCTCTAGCACGTGTTGTTCACCAGTAGTATGTTACTGTGGTTTGAATGTGTCCCACCAAAGTTCATGTGTTTGAAACTTAATCCCCAATGGAACAGTGTTGAGAAGTGGGATCTTTAAGTGGTGATTAGGTCATGAGGGCTCTGCCTAGATGGGTGAATTAATGCTGTTATCATGGAGGTAGGTTAATTATTGCAGGAGTGGGTTCCAGATAAAAGGATGAGTTTCGCTCCCATCTCCCTCTCATGTGTGTTCTCTTTCCCTTCTGCTTTCTGCCATGGGGTGACATAGCAAGAAGGCCGTCACCAGATGCTAGCACCTTGACATTGGACTTTCCAGCCTCCAGAAGTGGGAGAAATAAATGTCTTTATAAATTACCTGTATTCTAATGGAAGAAACAGATAATACAGAAAATATATATATCACATTTCTGTGGTAATAAGCATTATGGAGAAAAACTAAGCAAGGTGGTTGGTAGAGAGTGCTGGAGAGGTGAAGGAATATGCCTATTGTATGTCAGGTGGTCAGGTAAAGCCTCTTTGATAAGGTGACAAAGTAGACCCTGAATGAAACAACAGAGCAAGCTATTTAGGTAGCCAGGAGGGGAGCATTCCAGGCAGAAGGCCGCAGCATACTCAACAGGGCCTAGGAATAGCCAGGTGGCCAGTGAGGCTGCAGAGGAGGGAGCAGGATAGAGGTAGAAGAGAGATGGGATGAGTGCAACATACAAGTCAGTGTTTCACAAATTATCACCATGCCTTACCAAAACAAACAAACAAACAAACAATCACACTGGCTGCTGCCTGGACAATGTTAGGGAGCAGGAATGGAAGCAGTTACTAGGCGATTTCATTGGTCCAAGTGAGAGATGACGGTAGTTCAAACTAGGATATTAGGGGTGGGTGTGGTGAGAACTGTCAAATTCTGGGGTTATTTTGAAGGATGTGCCATCATTGCTGATGCATTAGATTTGGGTTTGAAAAGAAAGGAGAGGAATTTTGAGGGTCAGACCTAGCAGATTTGCTGATTTAGAAAAACCATGTCCTGCTGACAGATGCAGGCCAAGAACAAGGCTAAACTGTCACAAAGGAAGTACAAGTGGACACATGTGCTCTTTATGGTTCTGGTTTATTATGAAGAAAAATAGTATGTTAGTTTATATCAGAAAGAACTGGATGACTTCCTTGGAAAATACTGAGTAAAGTGGATCTTGCTAGAGAATGCCAGTTTGAGACAGGTAACATCACATGTGGAAATCGGAGCCTCTCATTTCTTTCTAACTGGAAGTAGTGATTATATTAAACTAAAGAGTAAACAAGCAAATGATTAAGTGTGATGATTCGTATTAGATACAGTGACACAAATAAGGAACTCAGGTGGTTGTTCCCATGAACCTAGATATGTGTTTTACCTTAATATCTTCCTATCCTTGCCTATTCTTTTTTTTTTTTTTGGAGACAGAGTCTGTCTCTGTCACCCAGGTTGGGGTGCAGTGGCGCAATCTCGGCTCACTGCAACCTCTGCCTCCTGGGTTCACTCCATTCTCCTGCCTCAGCCTCCTGAGTAGCTGGGACTATAGGCACCCGCCACCACGCCCAACTAATTTTTTGTATTTTTAGTAGAGACGGGGTTTCACCGTGTTAGCCAGGATGGTCTCGATCTTCTGACTTCGTGATCCGCCCGCCTCGGCCTCCCAAAGTGCTGGGATTACAGGCATGAGCCACCGCTCCCGGCCTCTTTGCCTATTCTTAAGGTAAAAGTAAAACAAGGTCCTGGGTAGAAAGTCAGATAGTACAACCACTTCCTTGCCCACCTCCTTCCTCTCCTGCAGAGAGAGGCAAGGACCATTAGCCACTTCTGCTTTTTGTTTCTATAGTGATTACCTTCATGGCTCCAAAAGACATGTTTGTAGTGCCATTTCTTGCTTTTTCAATTTTTGCTATTATCTGTGGACTCTACTATGGTACTTGAAATTCAGCCTATTAACATAACCACCGTCCTGTCTTCCCCTTCCTTCTCCTGCCATTATAGCTACAACCCAATGTAGTTTGTTCCTCTACATTAAATTTACCTTTATAAGTGTAAGGGATATGTTAGTATTAAACATCTTTTTGTTCTGTCAGCTATATACAGCATCTCTTGACCCCCCACACTGTGAGACGAGGGTTTCATTAGCACTCCTGGCCTTTACCTCTCTTCTCTTCCTTGTACTCCCCAATCTATTTTGTTAAAAGAAGATCCCACTTGGCCAGTTGGATTCCTGTGGGGATGTAATTGAAAGAAGGATGCCCCTACACCTGCTTTTCATTCAGTACGCTACTGAAATTCCATCTCCCTCAAGAAAACCTTTTGGGACCTCATTGGGAAATAAGAGATGTATCTATTAATATAATCTTAATGAAATAATAGCCTAGGAGTCCATGAACCTTTAACCCGGAGGACCTTTGTCCTGTCAGGTGTTAACAACTAAAGGGAAATACAATCAGCTTTGGCTGTGCCCTAAGCAAGCAGAGGCTTATTTACTTTTCCCGTGCCCTTTTAAGCCAAAGGCTATAAAACCGCTTTAGTAACGTAACCCCTGTGAGAACTTGCTGGAGGACTTAGTGCCATCACAGTAAATTTTCAAGAGAATGTATATGAAATTTATTCTTCTCCTTGAATTTCATATTGATAAGTAAGTTGATTTAAAAGCAGCTCATTCGTTTGGAAAGGAACTGTATCCTTGTAACTGAGATTACTGGAAGAAGGTCATGAGCTGGGGAATGCGGCACTCCTGCCACCTAGTGGTTACTCCTGCAGAAACACTGCTCTTGCAAAGCACGGAAAACACAAATTAAGTTAGTATAGGAGTCAAATACAGCGAATATCTTGAATCTGGAAAACTTTCATTCCCTCCTCCCTTTGTGAAATCAGAGGAAAGAGAAGAGCACTGACAAGGGAGAATGTTGTAGGTAAACATGGATAGCCACCAGGTCTCCTGCACAAAGGGGCAGCTGCAGGAAGCAGAAAGCACAACAAATGAGCAAAGAAAGGGACAGGATCCCTCAGCAGTGGTCACTGCAGCAGCAACACGGGGCCAATTTGGGAGGCAGTATCAGCAGCAAGATCACCAGGGATAATGATGATAAAGCCACATAGTCTCAGCATCAGCAACAGCCCTAGAGACTGTGGCCTTGGGACTGTAGTACTGCTTGATTTAGGGTAAACCAATCAGGACACTCAGGGAACAACAGAAATCAACATTTCCAGAGCACGTACTCAGTTGAGGCAGAGTTTTACGTGTATGTCACATAATAGTCTATGGGGCTAGATATTCTTATTAGCTGTGTTATACAGGTGATGAAATTGAGGCTAACTAACTGGACTAAAGTCACAGAGTTGATGAGACTTAGGGCCAAGATTCAAATGCACACCAAGGTGGCCTGACACCAGCTGCAGAGCTCTTAACTACAGACACGCATTGCTCAAAGAAGGGGATATGTTCTGAGAAATGTGCTATTAGGTGATTTTGTCATTGTGTGAACATCATAGGGTGTACTTAACACAAACCTAGACTGTATAGCCAACTACACACTGTTAACAAAAGACCATGAGGCTGGGTATGGTGGCTTATGCCTGTAATCCCAGCAGTTTGGGAGGCTGAGGTGGGTGGGTCACCTGAGGTCAGAAGTTTGAGACCAGCCTGGTCAACATGGTGAAACCCCATCTCTACTAAAAGTACAAAAATTAGCCAGGCGTAGTGGTGCACGCCTGTAATCCCAGCAACTCAGGAGGCTGAGGCAGGAGAATCACTTGAAGCTGGGAGGTGGAGGCAGCAGTGAGCAGATTGTGCCACCGCACTTCAGCCTGGGAAACAGAGTGAGAGTGTATCTCAAAATAAATAAATAAATAAATAAAAAAGGCCATGACAACTGTGGAGAAAAAAGGGAGGGTTTTATTTTCGATAAAAAACAATCTGCAGATTGGGGAAATGCAGCCCCAGGTGTAAAACAGTGGACTCCAAGCAGGGCGGAAAGTTAGAGATTATCAAGGCAAAAACTGCAGGGCAGGGGAGGATAATCAGGGGAGTCAGGAACAGAGTCTCAATTAGATGGCCTTAAAGTCCCAAATGTCAGTTGGCAAGAGGTGGTCTTTTGGTGGTCAACTGGGAAATTCCCAGCTGCCATTGTTTCCAGGAACTCTTCTTTGACTTGGTTGCAGAAAAACAGGTTTTGCAACATTCTCTAAGGACATGAAGAGCTTGACTACTCCCTCACCCTTCCATGGCCCCTTGGGTCTGTTTTTACTTTTCAGCCACAGGGAGTCCATTCTGTCTGTTAACTGGGGTGTAATTTGACAACACGTAAGCTGTTTGATATAGCCTGTTGCTCCTAGGCTACAAACCTGACAGTATGTTACTGTAGTGGATACTGTAGGCAATTGTAACACAATGGTAAGTGTATGTGTATCTAAACATAGAAAAGGTACAGGAAAAATAGAGTATTATAATCCTATGGGACCACTTTTGTATATGCGGTCCATGCATTCACTAAAACTTTGTTACACAGCATGTGACTGTACTAGGCTCTTCTTCTTCCCTCAGGGAGGAGGGAATGTGGAGTTCAATCCCTTTAGCTCTACTGACCTTCATATTGAGGGATGCTTGTGAATTGGAACTCTAAGGTGATTAAGCTTGATCCTAGATCTTCCACCAACTTGCAAAAGGATATTTAGCCTTTCAGGAACATTTTCCTTGACTGGAAAATAGGGATAAAATGGTAACTATCCCATAAATTGCTGGGAAGTTTCACTGAGATAAGGTAAAGTTTCTGGCACATGGCAAATGAAGTAGATTGCCTACAGAGGTTTTTCAACAATTCTTCTCATGGTTGCAAGTACCATTATTGCTTTCTACAAGAGGTGGAATCTAGGCGGGCTTTATGATTTGCTTTGACCTCCTAGAATGTGGCAGATGTGTCATTGGCTAATTCCAAGTCTAGGTTGCAAGAGCTTTCTTTTTTCCTCTCTTGGACTGCTCTTGCCTCTATGTAAAGAAGCCCAGCCTAGACTCTTGCATGTTGAAAGACCGCATGGAAAAAGAGCCATGAGGGAGCTAGCATCCCAGCAGAGCCCACCATCTGACTACAGTCACATGAGCAAGCCTGGGTGAGCCCAGAACTCACCTGCCAACCCCCAGGATGACAAGAAATAATAAATCATTGTGGTAAACTACTAAGTTTTGGGATAGTTTGTTATGTAGCAAATAGTAAGTTCTCAGTTAATGGTATCTATTAATATTACAGTTGGTGCTGGTGAGAAATTCTGCCAGCTAGCTGGCTCATCATTTCTTGGACCACAGATTTTTTTTTCCCTTTTACCAGAATAGCTGGAAGAAACAAGAGTTACATGTGCAAATGAACACTGCTTATTACAAATGTGTCCGATCTCTTTATTAACAGAAAGACTATTCAGAAAGTCTATTCAGAAAGACTTTGTTAGCACCTCAAATTACCATCTACATTTGAAATAATGTGGAAGCCTATTTCTTCAAAGGTATTTACAACTCAGACTTTTCACTAAATCCATTGTACTGGGACCTTGCTAGCCATTATGTTGAAGAGTTTGAGGCATGGACAGGGACTTATCCATTTCATCTAGCATCTCAAAGCCCTGAAGATGATACTTTAACCTTCTTCTCCTTTACATTCCCCTCCCTAAATTCTCTTTTTCTGTCCATACATATCCTTTCCCTCTCTCCTTGCCTTTCCTCTTTTCCTTGTTGTGATGATTAAATAAGACCTTCCCTACTGAAATGTAAGCTCCAAGAAGGAGATTTTCATGTGTTTTGTTCTCTACAAAATATTCTTTGCTTAGAAAAGTGCCTGGCACACACAAGATGTGCAATGAATATGTGTTGACTGAATTAAATTATGCACATAAAGCTCTTAGGACAGTGTCTGACATAGAGTAGATGGCACTCAATAAATATAACCTATGGCAACTGAGTGCTGTAATAAATGAAATTATTCACATTTATCTTTCTTTCATTTTTTCTTTTGCACATCACTCCTTTATTATACAGATCAGGAAAAAGGATTTAGTACTGTTATGCTCAAATGAACACTGGACCCATGTGTCAGGGCCAAGCAACTAGAACTTGATTCAGAAATCAGTCAGAGAAAGATACACTTGGACAGGACCAAGAGGCATTTCACTGTCACGAAACACGGCTGGGGAGGGATTCCAAAACACACAGTAGGAAGCACTTCTAACCCTCAGAGGTCAAGGAGCTCATCCCATATTGGTGTGAGGAATGGCTTATTTTCTGATGACCACATATAGGACTATTTCAGCTGCCACAAGAAATCCCAGAAGGGTTATTGTTTTGTATTATTTATGTATACTATACCTTTTTTAAAAAATAAAAGTAAATGTAACACGTAAACTAAATTCAGGATTGATCCCAACCTTCTAGAGCCAGCTTCTCTGGGGTCAGGGAAGAAACAGTTGTCACATCACCATGCAGGTTACATTCATCTTCCACTGGAATGACTGGAGCCCCCAGGCAGTGGCTTAACTACCTAAGAGCACAGGACTAGCTCCTGGGGGCAGACAGGCTGTCTTGCTTCATTGGTCATGGCTTAGCATGGTTCCTCCCCACAAGTCTTTAGTAAACAAAGCACTTGTAAAAACCCAGGTCACTACCTTTAGACTCTCTTGGAACAGAGGAGCTTTTCCACAGCTTGGGCTGAGAACCCGTGCCCTAGAAGTGCTGTTCTGACTAGATTGTATGAAGGGAGTGGGTGCAGGAGACAAAATGGCTAAAATGAAAATGGGAGCCACTGGTCCCCATCTGCAATTACAGCTCAAGATGCCTACAGATGTGGTCAGTGTGACATGTGCAGGAGGGAGGGGCAGAGCGATGCGATGGGCAGGGAGGGTGCCCCTGGGGACAGTAGCCTGCCTGCTGGCCTTTACTTCTTGGCCTTGCCCTGGTCAGCCACAGCTTCCATGGCTTTACGCATGGTCTCTTCATTACCCAGGAACTGCAGGCGCTTGATGGACTTCAAGTTCTTGTCCAATTCATAGACAATGGAAATACCAGTGGGCAAGTTCAGCTCCATGATAGCCTCTTCAGAGAGGCCCTCCAGATGCTTGACAATGCCCTGGGGGCTGTTGGCATGGGTTGCAAATGGTACCTGTTTCCCCTCCTTGATTTGGGGAACTATTTCTTCATTCCAAAAGCGCAGAGCCCTGGCAATAGTGTCCTTCAGACTTTCACAGGAGGGTAGCTGATCTTCAGTGAGGTCTGCAAACCTGTGATTCTTACTGATGTTGTAGAAAGGATGGTTGGGCTCCATCAGAGGTGGTGGGACATCATAGGAGTGCCTCCAGATCTTCGTCTGGGCCTCACCATACTTTGCAGCAGTTCCTGCTTTATTGAGATCGGTCAGACACCCATAGTGCCCCTCATTGAGGCACCAATTCTCACTACTGGCAGCCACATCTGATCAATGACATCTAGCACTGTCCAGAGGGTCTGGATCACTCTCTTCTGCACTGAGGTGAAGCAGATGTGAAACTCAGCCGGCTTCTCACAGCACCTGCCTGTTGCACTTCACCTCCTCATGGCCCGCTGGGCTCAGGTCGGTGTTGTACCAGCCGCTGAAGTGGTTTTCCAGATTCCATACACTCTCGTGTGCTGGATCAGCACCAATTTGTAGGCAGCCTTGGCGGCAGGCTGGGGATGCGACACCGATGGGGGTTCGCAGATTCTGGAGGCACATTTGTCTTTTTAAATGTTTGATTACTTTTAGTCTTTCTCCCTTTTCTTTCCACTCTTCTTTTCACTCTTTGTCCCTTTCTTCTTTTATCTCTTCCTTAGTCATTGCATATTCTCTGCTACCCTTACTGTGGTGTGCAAGGGACCCTCATAGATGTCATTTCACCTACCAGAGAATGTGCAGAGAAAAGGTTTTGGAGCTTTGTCTTGGATGAAATGTAACCATTTGTGATTCATAGCTGACTTAGTACTGCACATAAAATTCTACTGTTGCGGTGAACCCAATTTTGGTGCTACTGAATAATGAGGAGCTTAGATGATTGAAAATGGCAAGCTCATTAGGTTGTAGCCTAACAAATGCCTGGTGGTACATGTGTGTGAGTGTGTGGGTGTTTCTAGTGCCTGTTGGTGAGTAACCATGCTACTCTTGGCAGTAGAAATGTGAGCAAAATCAAGTAGTACTGATTTAGCCAATTTTCTCTTCTGTTCCTCCATAAGGGAATGGAAATGTACTACTCAGTAGATCAGTTCTTTCTCAGGCTGGTAACATTACAGAATCCCTGCTGAAATGCAAGCTGGGCTGGTGGAAATCAGATTTCCACATCCTTTTATAAGCTTTGTTTGTCAAGGTAAATCCCATACATTTTAAAAGTGTGACTTCCTAGGGCTAGATGGGAAAATAAGAAGCTTTGAACCTATCACCAGAATCAATTGTACAGATGTCTTCATTTCCTTGGATAGTAACTCTCATAGGAAGATCTGTCTCCTCTTTTCTGCTAGTCTTTCATGTTCTAATCAAGAGTATGAATCTGCAGGTCAGTGGCTGAGTAGCTTGGGCTGAGCACAGAATAGTGTTTTTGTAGTTCTCACCAGCCTTGTTTATGCTTAGATTAGGCTCATTGGTAGCTCAGACCTCGTAGCCCTGCTGATATTTAGCAGAGTCCTGCATATATTCTTCTGTAATGTAAGACTAATGTTTCAAAAACTGAGAGTTGGCCCTGTCTCTACAAATTAAAAAAATTATTACTTAAAAAATTATACATAGATGTATGCCTGCTCACCAGCCAGGCATGGTGGTGCATGCCTGTGGTCCCAGCAACTTTGGAGGCTAAATCTGAAAAATTGAGGCTGCAGTGAGCCGTGATCATGCCACTGCACTCCTGCCTGGGCAGCAGAGCAATACCCTGTCTCAAAAACAAAGAAACAAGAAAAGCAACAGAGTTGGGAGGAGAGTGAGTCTTTGAGCCTCCCTGTCATCTTTCCTCAAAATGCTTTTAGTTGGCTGGGCACAGTGGCTCATGCCTATAATCCCAGCACTTTGGGAGGCCAAGGCAGGCAGATCACCTGAGGTAAGGAGTTCAAGACTAGCCTGGCCGACATGGTGAAACCCTGCCTCTACTAAAAATACAAAAATTAGCCGGGTGTGGTGGCAGGCGCCTGTAATCCAAGCTACTTGGGAGGCTGAGGCAGGAGAATCGCTTGAACCCAGGAGGCGGAGGTTGCAGTAAACCGAGATTGCGCCACTACACTCCAGCCTAGGGTAGAAGAGCGAGACTTCGTCTCAAAAAAAAAAAAAGAAAAGAAAAAAAGAAAAAAATTGCTTTTAGTTGCTCTATTCTTATTCCTCCCTTCAAGCATCTGATCATCTTATAGTCAGTAACTTACCAGCTCTCCTTATGAGTTAGCCAATGTAGGAAATCTAGGAAGCAAACCTAGGCTTGGGGTGGGGAGATTTGGAGGCATCTAGACCATCAGTTCTTGAACATGCTCATTTAATTGGGTCAAAAGACCCCCAAGATATACCTACCCGAAATTCACTTCTGGTGGGGGAATAATTTGGTGAAATAAAAAATGAAAGAGGAACAAAATAACAACCCAAAATGGCAACATCATAGCATGTTTAATGAACAAAATGATTAAAAATAGAAAAATAAGCCCGGCATGCTGGCAAGTGCCTATAGTCCAAGTACTTGGGAGGCTGAGATGGAGGATCACTTGAGCCCAGTAGTTCAAGGGTGCAGTGAGCTATGATTTCACCACTGCACTCCAGCCTGGGTGACAGAGCAAGACCCAATCTCTAAAAATTATAAAAATTAAAAAATTTTAAAAATAGAAAAACATTACACTTTAACATACTAAAAAAAAAAAAAATGCTTGAATATCGTGGGAATTCCAGCAACCTGTGTTTTCACATGTGCAGCAAGAAATTTGCCTCGTTGCCAAACTTTCTGTGAAGAGCAAAATTTTCAATATTTGGCACTACTGCGCTTTTTTTGTGAATATAAAATTTTAATTACCATTAATAATGAACAAAGGAAGCTATTAAGGACTTAGTCATATGTAAAAACGAAAGTCCTTGGGCTGGCATTTGCTGTAAGAATTAAAGAACTTGGATTTTAAAATCTCTTCTTGGTTCATCCAGAAGACTAATGGGCCATACTGTGCTTGGAGGCACTATGGCCTAGATGGCTATGGCAGTCTTGTTTCGGGGCCTTCTCTGCTCTTCTGTTCTCTCTCTCTCTCTCTTTTTTTTTTTTTTTTTGAGATGGAGTCTTGCTCTGTCACCCAGGCTGGAGTGCAGTGGCGCAATCTTGGCTTACTGCAACCTCCATTTCCTGTGTTCAGGATTCTCCAGCCTCAGCCTCCCAAGTAGCTGGGATTACAGGTGCCTGCCACCACACCTGGCTAATTTTTTTGTATTTTTAGTAGAGACAGGGTTTCACCTTGTTGGCCAGGCTGGTTTTAAACTCCTGGCCTCAAGTGATCCACCTTCCTCGGCCTCCCAAAGTGCTAGGATTACAAGCATGAGCCACCGCACCTGGCCTCTTTTTTTTTTTTTTTTGAGATGGGGTCTTGCTCTGTCACCCAGGCTGGAGTGCAGTGGCACGTTTATGACTCATTGTAGCCTTGACTTCCTGGTGGGCTCAAGCAATCCCATCACCTCAGCCTCCAGAGTAGCTGGGACTACTGCCCCTGGCTATTTATTTTTATTTTTGCAGGGACAGGTGTTTCCCTATTTTGTCCAGGCTTGTCTCAAACTCCTGGCCTCAAGCAATCTTCCTGCCTGGGCCTCCTGAATTGCTGGGATTACATGCATGAGCCATCATGCCTGGCCTGCTTTTCTGTTCTTGAACCTGCAACTGTTCTCCAAGTCTTTGAGTCACAATCTGGCTTGTAAATTAAAATGATCATTCTACTGGTAGAAGTATTGGATAAGACCTTTCTGGGAGAGTATTTGGCAACAGGTTTAGAGTCAAGTATGTATCCTCATTGGCTTGGCAATTTCAGTCCTAAATAAAAAATTATGAATGTGCACAAAGATGTATATACAATTTTTTCTTTTTGTTTTTGAGATGGAGTCTCGCTCTGTCACCAGGCTGGAGTGCAGTGGTGCGATCTCAGCTCACTGCAACATCTGCCTCCCAGGTTCAAGCGATTCTCCTGCCTCAGCCTCCTGAGTAGCTGGGACTACAGGCACGTGCCACCACACCCGGCTAATTTTTGTATATTTAGTAGAGACAGGGTTTTTCACCATTTTGGACAGGATGGTCTCGATCTCCTGACCTCGTGATCCACCCGCCTAGGCCTCCTAAAGTGCTGGGATTACAGGCATGAACTACCACACCTGGCCAATTTTTTTTTAATATTAGGAAATATAGAAAGGTAGTAGGGGATTGGTTAAACAAATGATGCTATTTCCATTGGATAAAATCTCCTGTTTTCTTTCTTTCTTTCTCTCTCTTTCTTTCTTTCTTTCTTTCTTTCTTTCTTTCTTTCTTTCTTTCCTTCTTTCTTTCTTTCTTTTTCTTTCTTTCTTTCTTTCTCTTTCTTTCTTTCTTTCTCTTTCTTTCTTTTTCCTTCCTTCCTTCCTTCCTTCCTTCCTTCCTTCCTTCCTTCCTTCTCTTTCTTTCTTTCTTTTCTTTCCCTCCCTCCCTCCCTCCTTTCTTTCTCTCTTTCTCTCTCCTTCCTTCCTTTCTTCCTCCCTCCCTCCCTCCCTCCCTCCCTCCCTCCTTTCTTTCTTCCTTCCTTCCTTCCTTCCTTCCTTTCTTCCTTTCTTTCTTTCTTTCTTTCTTTCTTTCTTTCTTTCTTTCTTTCTTTCTTTCTTTCTTTCTTTCTCTCTTTCTTTCTCTCTTTCTTTCTCTCTTTCTCTCTTTCTTTTCTCCTTTGTTTTTGTTTTTGAGACAGAGTCTCACTGTTACCTAGGCTGGAGTGCAGTGATGTGATCTCAGTTCACTGCAACCTCCGCCTCCTGGGTTCAAGCGATTCTCCTCCCTCAGCCTCCTGAGTAACTGGGGAGTACAGGCACCTGCCATCACGCCTGACTAATTTTTGTATTGTTTTTATTTTTATTTTTATTTTTTTTGAGAAGGAGTCTCACTCTGTTGCCCAGGCTAGAGTCCAGTGGCACAATCTCAGCTCATTGCAACCTCTGCCTCCTGGGTTCAAGTGATTCCCCTGCCTCAGCCTCTTGAGTATCTGGAATTACAGGCACCCGCCACAACACCTGGCTAATTTTTGTATTTTTAGTAGAGATGGGTTTTCACCATGTTGACCAGGCTGGTCTTGAACTCCTGACCTCAGGTGATCTGCCTGCCTCGGCCTCCCAAAGTTCTGGGATTATGAGGCGTGAGTCACCGTGCCCAGCCAATTTTCGTATTTTTAGTAGAGATCGGCTTTCACCATGTTGGCCAGGCTGGTCTCCAACTCCTGACCTCAGGTGATCTGCCTGTCTTGGCCTCCCAAAGTGCTGGGATTACAGGTGTGAGCCACCGTGCCAGGCTGTTTTCATTATACAGATGATAATGAGACTTACTGATACAGAAAAATTGTTCCCAAGGCTAATTTTTAATTGTAATTTTTAAAAGTAGGGCAGGTTGTATGTGGTGGTTCATGCCTGTAATCCCAGAACTTTAGGCAGATTAGAAGTTTGAGGCCAGCCTGGGCAATGGGACAAAATTTTTTGTCCCTACAAAATATACAAAAAGGAGCTGGGCATGGTACTGTGCACCTGTAGTCTTAGCTCCTCAGGAGGCTGAGGTCAGAGGATGGCTTGAGACTGGGAGGTCAAGGCTGCAGTGAGCCATTATTATGTCTCCACACTCTAGCCTGGGTGGCAGAGAAAGACCCTGTCTCAAAAAATAAAAAAAAGGTAGAGCATTTAAGGGTATGCATAGTATAATCTTTTGTATATAAAGATGTCTGCCTATTCATAGAAAATGGCTAGAAGTATATATAATACAATGCTACTAGTAATTGTCTTTTTGTACTATTAAGAATTTTTCTGAAATGTCTACAATAAACATATATGACTTCTGTAAAAAAGAAAAAAGTATTTACAAATACTTGAAACAGGAAAGATTACTTTGGCAGCATTTATAAGAATGAATGAGAGAGACTGGATGAGAGATTGTTGTAGTGGTTCAGGAAAATGGCAATGTAAGTAAGAACCAAGGTCATGGTGTGGATGGAGAAGGAAAAGCTGACTGAAGACATATTCAGCAGTCCTATGAGAACGTAAACACATACCACACCTTCAAGTCAGTAATAAAATTGGTCTTTCAAAAGAGCCAGCATGATTTTTCCATATCCTTAAAGTATCTTCAAATATGCGTTTGAAGAAACTCAGGGTTTTGGCTTTCTAGCTTGTTTAGCTACATTAATGGACATACAGTTGAGCAAAAAGGAGAATATGAGAAAAGGATCAGACTGTGGAAGAAGATAAAAAATTCAATTTTGCATGTGTGCAGTTTGAAGGGCTTATGGGAGATGTACTAAGAGCTGAGTAGAGGATGCTGGGGCACAAGGAGTCCACTGAGAAGACTGAAGAGGCGTAGTGTGCCTGAACAGCCCAGAATGGGCTAGTCTGGGTTGAAAGCCTGGCAAGAATGACCAATTGGACAAGTTTGAGGTTGCTTTCATTTCAGCTTGCTGTGAAACCTGCAAGTAATCAGCACAACAGGCACAGGAAATGAGAATAATAAAAGCGAATGAGTACACTCTGGAGGTTCTTCTGCCTCATCATGGAGTCGTAACCAAAGTTCAAGGGTCAGTGCAGCCTTTCTCAAGTCTGATCTTCAATTCACTGTTTTTCAGGTGGGGAAAGCCCTCAAGAGTCTAAGTTAAGGCACTGAAGGCCACTTTATTCCTTGCTGTGCCATAGGCACATGTTCCTGTGTTTTCTTTTCTTACTGCCTCTTCACCGGCATCAGGGCCTCCTATGGTATATCAAGATGGTCAGAGAGACCAGAGGAAGAAGTCAAAGGAAGAGAGAATATCAGGGAAGAAATTGTCAACAATAGCAGCTGCCAGAGAAGTCAAGAAATGTAAGTACCGAAAAGTTCCTGTGACATTTGGCAAGGTACAGGCTATTTGCAGCCATATGTGTAGAGTACCACCAAGCTCAGATTCCCATGAAAGTCATTTTCATTCTCATGAAATAAAATCAAAGTGATTTTTTGCTTTCTTTCTTTCTTTTTTTTTTTTTTGAGATGGAGTCTTGCTTTGTCTCTCAGGCTGGAGTACAATGGTGCAATCTCAGCTCACTGCAATCTCTGCCTCCCGGGTTCAAGCGATTCTTCTGCCTCAGCCTCCTGATTAGCTGGGACTATAGGCATGCGCCACCACGCCCAGGTAATTTTTGTATTTTTAGTAGAGATGGGATTTTGCCGTGTTGGCCAGACTGGTCTCCAACTCCTGACCTCAGGTGATTCACCCGCCTCGGCCTCTTGAAGTGCTGGGATTATAGGTGTGAGCCATCACCCCTGGCCTGATTTTTAGCTTTCCTATTTGACTTTTAATTGAAACTTCAGCAAAAATTACTGTTGTCAGCAAAGTGTTAGTAAAGCCTGTATCTAGATTCTCTAGCAGTTTGGGATAAGATGATTCTATGAGTTGGTGATCTGTAGAGTGTTAGGAGAATGCCGGTAGCACAAATGTCTCTTGGCCTTACCCACTGGTGAAGACAAATGTGACATTTACAGCCATGCTTCAATCCATGTCTACCAGAAAGCCTAGTCAGTCTAGAAATCAGTGGCTCCGGCCTGGTGCGGTGGCTCACACCTGTAATCTCAACACTTTGGGAGGCCGAGGTGGGTGGATTGCTTGAGGTCAGGAGTTCACGACCAGCCTGGCCAACATGGTGAAACCCCATCTCTATAACGCAAACAAACAAACGTAGCAATCAGTGGCCCAAGTTGTTGACCAAGTTGTCTGCCAGCCTTCTTTGGGTGCTGACCTGCACCCTTCTCAGGTAGGGACCACAGCATAGCCTGTGTTGCTGCTGACCTCTTCTCCCAACACTTTCCCCCCAGAATACCAATCTCCAGTATTCTTCCACAGCTGTAAGCAGCTGGAAAACATTTTCCTTCTCCTGGGTATTTATTTCAGGGGAGGCTCCTATAGCTGAGCTCTTGAGCCCTAGGGACACATTCTCTTCTTCATGCTTTAAGCTCCTCTTTCCCAGAGCAAAGGAGCACTTGAGTGTGGAGGGTAGGGAAGAAAATCCTACTGAATTGGGGGATAATCAGGCAACTGTTCTGGGAACCTTCAGCGTCCACATTGTGCTGCCCTCTCTAGCCCACTGCTATGGACTGAATTGTGTTTCCCTCTCCTCCTCAAATTCATATGCTGAAGCTCTAACCTGCTATGTGACTCTATCTGGAGAAAGGGTGTTTAGGAAGTAATTAGGGTTATATGAGGTATTAAGGGTGGTGTCCTAATCACACAGGACTCTGGTTTTATAAGAAGAGGAAGATTCCCATTCTCTCTCTCTGTCTCAATCTGCTATGTGAGCACACTTTCTGCAAGCCAGGAAGAAGGCCCTCACCAAAACCCAACCGTACTGGCTCCCTGATCTTGGACTTCCAGCCTCTGGAATTGTGAGAAAATAAATTTCTGTTGCTTAAGCTACTTAGTCTATGGCATTTCGTTATAGCAGCCAGGATGCCAGACTCCTTCATTCATGGTGATTTTCTTTTAGTGGACCTATTGTCTCTTCTAATAGTCCAGGCTAGGCTTTTTTTTAAAGGAACTGCCAGTCCATCATACAGGGTTGTATATCTCAATTGTGGGCAGAGTCCAACATCTCTTCCACAGGGCTCTTGTGCACATCAAGAAATGGGACTGGGTACTCATTGTTTCTAGATCTTCCCAGCAAGTGAAAAAACTACTGGATGTTGGTTTTCCCAGAGCATATTATGGACTTCTGGGATGACTCAGGTCTGTCAGGGTCATCTCTGACTCATGGAATCCTCAGTTACCCTTCTATAGCTGAACAAGAGAAACACATTAAAGGAGGGCATGTGAGTCTCTAGCACAATTATAATTACTGGGGTTTATAAAGCCAGGTGAATGTCAGAGTTAATAATGCTTAGACTTTTCTGGAAAGGATGAGGCAGCTCCATTCTAATAGTCTATTGGACCAGCTTCATTTGGGGCCTTAAACCAAAGTAATACAAATATCTGTATCTTTTTACATCTGTCACTGTTTATTATTTGGTTTTCCATCTGGCCTGCTCTGAAGCAGGAGGGGAAGAGAGCACAGAGGGAAATCATGAGCTCTTTGGAGGAATTAGTGCCAGATATTAAATCTATAAACAAAATAGATTGAACTGGAAAGAATGAGTCAGAGACAAAGGAAGCAGTAAAACCAGTGAATATCACCCTAGAAAATATCACCTGAAAGTGCTGGCAGCATCTTCCTGGTGTATTTGTGATTGTCCCTGTGGTGGATGCCTTTAAATCCGATCAGCACAATTTGGTGCCTGAACTGCTTGTGCTTCACAGCTCTCTGTTGGGGTCCCTTTTCACTGTTTCCTCCTGTCTAGCCCTTATATCCATTTCTATAATGCAAGCTGATGACCCATAGTGAGATTTTTCTTTCCTCTGGTGATAAAGATCCTGTTACTCCAGGTTCCTGTTTCAGCAGAGCATGAAGAGAGTCATGCCGATTGATTGAGACCAAGCTGGAGTGAAATAAGGATTTTACTTGAGGGTCCATTAGTCTTCCTGCATCATGCCCCAGAGAGTCCTGAAAACTGGTGGTTATCCAAGTGCCTTGCCTTCTTGGGGTTAGCTTGTTTAGAGGTTGCAAACTGGCAGCCCCTAGGTTATATGTATTTTATTTGGCCCACCCAGGATTTGAAATTAGTTGTCAACATTTAAATATAGGGATATTTCCTGCTTCTCTTTTGAAAACTGGGAGAACACTTAATCTGTATCGGCTTCTGGAAACAATCAGCCGATGCTGACTGGGTCTCTACCCTTTAATGAAGTCATGAGCTCTCCATATCACTTTGCCACAGTCACATATCACATTGCCACTGCTGCACATGTTTATGTTGGCCACCATAGGCACTTGATTTTGTGTCCTCTGATCTGTAGGAAAGAAAGGAACTAGTGTTTATTGAGTGCCTTTTTTGAATGAACCACTGTACCTTGTAATTTGCATACATTGCTTCATTTGATTTTTTAAAAAACCCAGTAAGATTTAAGCTCCCTGCCTTTAGGGACCATGCCTGTTTCTTTTGCCACTGTGAGAGTGCCCAAGACTTGGTATAGTTGTAAGTGGGAGCTGAAAAGTATTTGCTGAATGAATGCGTGCATGAATGCATAAACAAATGAATAAAGTATTTTTATCGTATTTTTGTAGGTGAGAAAACCAAGGCCCAGGGCAGTTAAGTAACCTGTTCAGAATCATATGGCCCATAGGGCTGACAGGATTCAAATATGGGACTGTGCAACTCCAGAGGTCCAGTGTGGAGGAGAAGGGGAAAGACCATGGGTCATTTTAGGGCTAAGTACACAGAAGACTCTTTTTAAGTCCTTGCAGAATTGATTGACAGTGTGCAAACATATTTTCATAAGTACAAGCTTCCAGAATAGTGCATGATTTTTAGTTTATGAAATTTGTCTAAAACCTACTGTGTATGGATACCTTCAGCTTTGGGATTATATAATATTGAGACTCTGCAGGAGAGGGTATGTGCCAATGGTTTGGCATGTAATAAGGAGAGCAGAATATTTCAGTCTCTAGTTGACTTGTGTTCCGTAAATGTGGTAACATTCCAAAGTTAATTTTCCTTGTATATCTAAGGAACTCCTTCCAGGGCTTATTTTTGTAAACTCCCTGCTGATGGTGCATGGTTACCACTATAGAACGCAGAGCTGCGTTCAGGAATGACTATAATTAAAAGTGCTTCTTTGTGGGAACTGGAGGCTGATCGAGGAAGCGTGCCCCTGAAAATGAAGCCACTTGCGAAGAGAAGGGATTGGTCTGGCTGAGGGAAATGGGGAGGAGAGTAAGAATTTAATCTTATGACTTAGTTTCCATTCCAGTGCTGGTGATTTCCAAATTGGTCTATAATTTTGACGTCTTTCACACAAGCCTCATAATTCCAAAAATGACTAGGTATTTCTTACAGACCTCTTTCTACCATGATTCTAAACCCAACATATCAATAACTGAACACATCACAGTTTGCCCCTGAATCAGCCTTTCCTTTGGTGGCTATTTAGTCTTTCACCTACCAATCTCCAAACTTTGGAGTTTTCTACTACTGTTTTTTATTTGGAATCTAAATATGCACACACTTTTCCATAAAATGGATCATCATCTTCCTTTTCTGCCCCATTCCCACCCAAGTGCAAGCCTCTATCACTTCAGACCTGGATTGCTAAAGTAGCTTCCTAGCGGGGCTCTCAGCTTCTAGGCTCTTTCCGCTTTAATATCCCCGCACACTACTTCCAATTTATCTTACTCAAATCCTGTTTTCATGTCCCTTTCAACATTCCAAATCCATATTATCTTCTAGCAGCTTAGAGTAGCTTTTCCCAAAGTATGTTATGTGAAACTTTAGTTCCATGGTAGATTAATAGGTGTTAAGTAAAAACTGGCATTGTGATCAAATGCCAGAATTGACAAAGTTATAAACCATTTCTTTCCTGCAGGATGATTCATAACTTTGATGTGTTAATATGCCTTAGTATGCAGTATTTTCCAAGACATGAATTTTCACAGAGCCTGTTTTGGTGGAGTATTTAATTGGCCTAGGTCTTCATAAACTACATTTTGTGCCTTAGTCTATTTTGGGTTGCTGTAACCACAAACTGGGTAACTTGTAAACAATTGAAATTTATTTGACTCATGGTTCTTGAGGCTGGAAAGTCCAAGAGCATGGCACTGGCATCTGGTGAGGGCCTTCCTGTTGCATTATCCCATGGCAGAAGGGGGAATGGTAAGCAAGCATGCAAGACACAGAGAGAAAATTGGGCCAAACTTATCCTTTTTATCGGGAACCCAATCCAGTAATAACAGTATTAATGTATTCATGAGGGATTCTTTAATCACCTGTTTATCATCCTACATCTTAATCTCATCAAATTAAGACAGCATACCAAGATACAAATGCGTGGTTGAAATGGATCAAATATTCCATCTGCAGGTTAAACAAAAGCAATTGTTATGCTTGTGTACATGGCAGGCCAGAGGCCTAGATTGTCCCCTTTCCACTAAGGAGGTCCTCCAGTCGACGAGGCGTGGGCTGCATGGTAGCTCTTTTCCAGGATTCTACAGCCTGGAATAATAAGTCATGCCAAGCTCTCTCTGCTATATCGCAAAGTCCGGCACCCTGTGGGTCAGCCCCAGAGGGCCGTCCAGCCTCCATCTCCCGACACTAAGTTCACTTCGTATCTCTCACAACAGGGAGGAAACAGCATTCCTTGGAGACCTGAAGGGATGCGATGAGCTTAAGAATTTTCAAAAGCTTATCAATCAGTCAGCCCTTGTTCATCCCTGAGTGGATGTGTGGTGATATTGTGGTGGACCTTTACTGGGCACTCTGCTGAATAACTGGAGTGGCACTTGTGCTTTAGTCCATTTGGCTATCCCTTTCACCCTGGCATTTCATCAACCAGAGGGAAAAAAAATAAGACATCGTAAAGCGAGAGAAGCCCCTTAAAGGTCTTTCAACTCTCACATCTATTTAGATGCAATTGGAGCCCTGCAAGGAATACCAGATCAATTTAAAGCTTGAAATCAAATAGTTATAGGATTTAAATCCTTATTTTGGTGGGTGACAGTTAATAAAAATGTAGATTAGATAAATCACATCTATTACAACCAACAGCAACGAGCTTTTCATGAGTTAAAAGAAAAACTCATGTTGGCCCCAGCCCTGAAGCTACCTGACCTGACAAAACTCTTTACACTCTATGTGTCAGAAAGAGAAAAAAATGGCAGTTGGAGTTTTAACCCAGACTGTAGGGCCATGGCCAAGGCCAGTGGCCTATCTCTCAAAACAACTAGATGGGGTTCCAAAGGCTGGCCCCCATGTCTAAGGGCCCTAGCAGCAACAGCCCTGTTAGCACAAGAAGCAGATAAACTAACCCTTAGGCAAAACCTGAATATAAAGGCCCCCCATGCTGTGGTAACTTTAATGACTACCAGAAGACATCATTGGTTAACAAATGCTAGACTAACCAAGTACCAAAGCTTGCTATGTGAAAATCCCCACATATCCATTGAAGTTTGCAATGCCCTAAACCCCACCACCTTGCTCCTGGTATCAGAGAGCCCAGTTGAACATAACTGTGTAGAGGTGTTGGACTCAGTTTATTCTAGCAGGCCCAGCCTCCTAGACCATCCTCAAACATCAGTAGACTTTGAGCGGTATGTGGATGGGAGCAGCTTTGCCAACCCCTGCAAAGTGACTCTGAAGAAGACGACAAGCCCTAGTCACACCCGGAAGCTGACTGGTCCACGCATGGCCGAAGCATGAGGAAACTCATCACGGGACTCATTTTCCTTAAAATTTGGACTTGTACAGTAAGGACTTCAACTGACCTTCCTCAGACTAAGGACTGTTCCCAGTATATACATCAAGTCACTGAAGTAGGACAAAAGATTGCTACAGTCCTATTATTTTATGGTTATTATAAGTGTACCAGGACTCTGAAAGAAACTTGTTTGTGTAATACTATTCCATCCAAGGTATGTAGCCCAGTCTCTAAATGTTATGTGTGTGGAAGAACTGTAATAGGAGATCAGTGGCCATAAGAAGCCTGAGAATTAGTGCCTACAGTCCCAGTTCCTGATGAATTCCTGGCCCTAAAGAATCACCCTGATAATTTCTAGGTTCTAAAAGTCTCAATTATTGGACAATATTATATTCTGGAACAGTTTAAACATTATCTGTTTAAAAGGAAAGAATTCACTCATTCTGTAGGATGACTTAGTTGGCTAGGGCAAAAACAGTATAATGGTACCACAAAAACAGTTACATGGTGGAGTTCAAACCATACAGATAAAAATCCATTCAGTAAATTTCCGAAGTTGCAGACTGTTTGGGCCCACGCAGAATCCCACCCGGACTGGATGGCCTCCACTGGGCTATACTGGATATGTAGACATAGAGCCTATGCTAAGCTGCCTGACCAGTGGACAGGTAGTTGTGTTATTTGCACTATTAAACCATCTGTCTTCCTACTGGCCATAAAAACAGGTGAACTCCTGGGCTTCCCTGTCTGTGCTTCCCATGAAAATCAAAACGTAGCCATAGGTAATTAAAAAGATGATGAATGGCCTCCTAAAAAATCATACAATATTATAGGCCTGCCACTTAGGCACAAGATGGCTCATGGGGATACTGGACCCCCATTTACATGCTCAACTGAATCACACGGTTGCAAGCTGTTTTAGAAATCATCACTAATAAAACTGGTCAAGCCTTGACTATCCTGGCCTGGCAAGAAACTCAGATAAGAAATGCTATCTATCAAAATAGATTGGCTCTCAACTACTTGCTAGCAGCTGAAAGAGAGGTCTATAATAAATTTAACTTTACTAATTACTGTTTACACATAGATAATCAAAGGCAAGTAGTTAAAGACATAGTTAGAAATATGACAAAACTGGCACATGTGCCTGTACAAGTGTAGCACGGATTCCACCCTGAAGCCATGTTTAGAAGGTGGTTCCCAGCACTAGGAGGATTTAAAACTCTTATAATAGCAGTTATAATAGTAATAGAAACCTGCTTACTGCTCCCTTGTTTGCTACCTGTACTTCTTCAAATGATAAAAAGCCTCATCACTACCTCAGTTCACCAGAATGCGTCAACACAAGTGTACTATATGAATCACTATCAGTCTATTGCACAAAAAGACATAAGTATCGAAAATAAGAGTGAGAACTCCCACTAAATAAAAAGTGAGAATCTCAAAGGGGGGAAATGAGGGAAGAGAGAGAGAGAGACCCTCTCATATTGTTTTATATTGTTTTATGCTCAGAAAAGGAAAGAGAAGCAAAACTAAAGGCAGGTAGCCCGGTGCCTAGGAGCCAGACCCGAAACCAGGCCTGGGACTGCCTGACCTAAGCCTGGTAGTTAAAATTCGACCCCTAACCTAGCAACTGATGTTACCTGTAGATTCCAGACATTGTATGGAAAGACATTGTGAAACCTCCCATTCTGTTCTGTTTCACTGTGACCACCAGTGCTTGCAACCCCTGTCATGTACCCCCTGGCTTGCTCAGTCGATCACGACCCTCTCACGTGGACCCCTTAGAGTCGTGAGCCCTTAAAAGGGACAGAAGTTGAGCACCTGAAGAGCTCGGATTTTAAGATGCTAGCCTGCCGATGCTCCCAGCTGATTAAAGCCATTCCCTTCACTATCGGTGTCTGAGGGGTTTTGTCCGCGGCTTGTCCTGCTACACTAGTACAACACATATCACACTATATTATATTTTTCATGTGTCTCTCTACTGCCTCAGCCCTTGGGTGCTCTAGTTTCAGGAATCATGGATTTCCTGTTTATAGGACCTGGCTGAATAAATGATAATTGAATATAATTGAAATTGAATTACACAGTTGCAAGGTACATTCAATCACATTCTTGTTTAAATTTTTTTAAAAAACTTTATTTTGAAATAATTATAGATTCACAGGAAGTTGCAAAAACAAAATGAATCAACATTCACACACACATTCTAGTTTGACTCTTACGGGAATCATCCTGTGAAGTATTAGTGTTGGTATCATGTTAAATGGTATTAATATTAATATTAAAATATGAGGAAACAGAGGCTCAGTATCCTGAGAATTTCTTTGCAGTTGGTGATGCTAAAGGGATGTTTGTGGGGTGATTGCTATTCCTTGCATTTCTTTACAATTTCTGCCATGTTTTCTTCTTGAAGGCAGAGCCCAAGTTTTATCCCAGTATGAGGCATAGCAGGTGGGAGATACTCAGTAATTGTTGATTTGAATTTAATTTTCACTTATATATGTTAGAAGTTATGTTGAGTACCACTCTAGGGGAATGTTTAAAATTGCTTATGATTAAGTCTACCAAATGTACCCTCATTCTTTTATCACAGATTGGATGCTTACAGAGAGAGAGAAAGAGAGGGAGAGAGAGTGGGAGAAAGAAAGAAAGGGAGAGAGAGAAATCTTTGAGAACAGAAAGACATGGGAAATTGCTAGGTAACCCAACCCTGTCTGAAGAGAGAATTGTTTCTTTGTGCCACCACTGGAGAAATGCAGGACTGTTATGTGAGGAGCAGTTTTGCTTTTTGTGTATCAGGTAAGGCAGAAAGGAGAGGAGTAAGGTTCAAGACAAGGAGGAATTAGAAGGGGCCAAGTGATTGAAATCAACAAAGGGAACAGACCAAGAAATATGAGAAATCGAGAGGAAGGAAAGGTTGAGAGGGTGTAATGTTGATAGCATTTAAAAGGGAGTAGGGAATGCAAAGTGACCTGCTGTGAAGGAGCCCTAAGATACCATCTGAATTCTTTTTCCTGTGAGATACTTTCTCTTGAAAAGAATTCTCAGCATCCAACCCTAAACACCACTACAGTATTTTTTGGGTGTAGTTGCTTTTAACAAGTCACATAACTTTATACCAGGGAGTCTGATGGCTTTATCATTGTTTGCGTTCTTCTTTCCAAGGGTAATAACAAGCTTTAAAAAGTAGACTACAATTTCAATTTAATAATTTGATTAATCTTTGATAATATTCTAGTTTTTATAAAACTAAAATATGCTAAGTCATTCTGTCAAGAAGCTAGGGTAATTTTTTCCCCTGCCATCGTGGTTGTGAATGTTGGTAAGGAATTACCTATATGTAAGAAACATCTCTTGGTATAGTGGGTTCCATATCATGTTTTAAGCTAATATGATTTTCTAGTGTGGAGCCACTTGAGTCTGAATAAAAATGACAGCTACGGGAACAAATTGTCATATTCTCCTTGCAGCAAGTTCCATTTGCTCACGAATCTGTTATTATTGAAGAAGCGTTTAGTTGTAGGTAAATGACCCTTGCCTTCTGTCTTTAATTGAAACTCAGCCTGCCACAGTTAATATGTTTCATGAGTCAGTAAAGCTTGGAAGAAAATCCTAATGTGTTTTTAAAAGCAAAGGAAAAAAATTAATTGGTTTCAGCACACATTTTTCTATGCAAACAGTTCCTTGCTTTTATATAGAAAAAACTCTCTTGACATTCTTTTTTTTGCATAATTTTCTGCACTGTCTCATCAGTATCTGTTCAGTTGCACATAGTTGTGTTTTGAGAAGAAGAAACCTTTGGTCTATTTGGAAGGGAGTATGAGAACTATAATCACTCTCTAACCGTGGAATTTGGGCTTGATCTGTGTACTAGGAGAGGAGATACAAGATAACCTCACTGAAGCTGGGTGCAGTGGCTCATGCCTGCAATCCCAGCACTTTGGAAGGCCAAGGCAGGTGGATCACTTGAGGTTAGGAGTTCAAGATCAGCTTGGCCAACATGGTGAAACCCTGTCACTACTAAAAATACAAAAATTAGTTAGGTGTGGTGGTACACACCTGTAATCCCAGCTACTCGGGAGGCTGAGGCACGAGAATTGTTTGAACCTGGGAGGCGAGTTTGCAGTGAGCCAGGATGGCACCACTGCACTCCAGCCTGTGTGACAGAGTGAGACTCCATCTCAAAATAATAATAATAGTAATAACCTCAATGAAAGGGCTTGTATCACGTTGAATAACTTTAATATTTCTTCGTAGCATTGGCCCAGCATAGGCACCTCAATGACTTGAGATCTTTCATTTTGTAAATTCAAGTTGTATTAATTAGCTATTGCTCTATAACAGATAATCCCACAACTTAGTGGCTTAATTAACAACAGTGTATTACTTTTCACTGTATATATATTTTTTTGAGATGGAGTCTTGCTCTGTCACCCAGCTAGAGTGCAGTGGCGCGATGTCAGCTCACTGCAACCTCCGCCGCCTGGGTTCAAGCGATTCTCCTGCCTCAGCCTCCCAAGTAGCTGGGATTACAGGCGCCCACCACTGCACCCGGCTAATTTTTGTATTTTTAGTAGAGACGGGGTTTCACCATCTTGGCCTCAGGTGATCCACCTGCCTCGGCCTCCCAAAGTGCTGGGATTACAGACGTGAGCCACAATGCCTGGCTACTTTTCACTATTTTATGGGGTTTCTGGGTAGTTTTTCTGCTAATTTTGTCTGGGCTCAATTATATAGGTTCATTCATTTGGAAGGTTGTTGGCTAGGGGCTGGGTTCGTTTGGTATAACAGGAATGTCTAGGCCTCTCCATGTGGTATTTCATTTTGGGCTTGTTCACACCATGGTGGTCTTGGGCAGGGGTTCTGAGAATATGAGAATGAAATCTGCAAGTCCTCTGCAACTTATGCAATGTCATTTCTGCCATGTTCTGTCAGTCAAAGCAAGTCTGGAGGCCAACTCAGATTTGAGGAATGGGGAGTATACCTCTTGAAAGAAGGAGCTCCAAAACCTTGTGGCCAAGTTTTTTTAGTCTACCATATGGCTAGTTATCTAGGAGAGAATTATTAGGATATATGGGGCTGGGGTGGGTGGTCATATCTGGGTTTTGAGTCTCACATAGTTGCCATCTGAGCCAGCCAATTCAGCTGAGTCTAGTATTTATGAGGGTAGCTGGTTCTGTGCATGCATGCATATGTAATTGCGTTCCAAAGTCAGTCCCCATCATATGGCTCCAAGCTTCATCTCTTCATCTTTAAAGTAGGAATAGTAATAGTGCCTCTTACATAAATTGTGAGAATTAAATAAGAGAGAGAATGTGTAGAAAGTGCTTTGCAGTTCCTGGCACATGGTAGGTATTCAAATGAATGATAGCTAATTTTACTTTTAAATTTTCTTATTTTAAATTCTTAGCTATTTGTGTGTGTTTGTTTTATAAGCAATCCACATTCCTTGCAGAACAATTGGAAAATGCGGAAAAGCAGAAAGAGAAAAAAAGGCTAATTTCAAGTTACTCAATATCTTACTGCCCAGATTTAGTTACTATCAATCTTTTGGTGAAATCCATTTATAGTTGTTAAAACAAACTAAATATGGTCTGAGAAGGACTCTGTACTTCTATATTTGAGTCCTTTTGGATGAACTGTAACCTAGCTTAATAGTCAGACAAAATTGAAAACCTAACTTAGTAGTATGTGCCTGTAACAATAGCTGAGTGTTGGCCAATTCCAGCAGCCATAATTTAACCACTCATTGACTGCCGAATGTTCAAACTCCATTCAAATAAGGCAAATGCTGAACTATAACCAATCTCACTGTTTCTGTACCTCACTTCTGATTCCTGTACGTCACTTACCTTTTTTGTCTATAAATTTGTTCTGACCACAAGCCACCCATGGAGTCTCTGTGAGTCCACTGTGATTCTGGGGGCTGCCTGATTCACAAATCATTCATTGCTCAATTAAACTCCTTTAAATTTAATTTGGCTGAAGTTTTTCTTTTATCAGATGATGTCAGAAGTGGGATCTGAAGTGGAGCTTCTGGTGACCCCCAGGAACGCTGAGTGAACACGCAAGGTACCTGCAAGACCCACTTGTGTCCATTGATCTCTCAGAGTAGCTGGGGATCGTGGGTAGGCTCCCTCTCGGATTTTGGAGCTCCACGGATTTGTGTTTTAAGCTCTCCGAGTTTCTTTGAGCAAATTTCTGATCAAACTGGGTTTGGAGTCACAACAGAAACTGGACTGGGTCCAGGAATGGATTTGATCTGCAAATTAACTGGCTTGGATGCAAGTTAGAGGATGCTTATATCTGACTGGGTTAGAAAGGAACTGGTAGTAAGCAGTAATATTGCAGGGGTTATGAAATTTGGCTTTTGGAAATTCACAGGGATTTTTGTGTTCTACCCCTTTGTTTCATTTTTCTTGCACACTTAGGTGGGAAAAATCATTGGCTAAGTTATCCAAGAAAACCTGAGTAAAGTCAATATTTTAGGTAAAAATGGGATCCTTAATTTCTGGAAAGCTGAGTTCCTTCTGGCTTATACATTAGGCCTGGGAGGCAGCGAGGTCTTACCAAAATGGCAAAATCTTACTAAAGATAAGTTGCAGTGGAACATCCCGAATGAACAATAATGCATTGAAGTACGTTTAAAAATGAGGGCTTTTGGTAAAGTCCCTTTTGGCTAAGAATGGGTTTGGCACTGTGGAATGTCAACTGCTGTTCTCTTTGGAATAATCTGCCTTGCAGTCTTTGCTAATGGCTGTGGGTGACAGGATTAGGCATATACAGGATCGTGGGACATGGGGAGCTTTTTCCTCCCACCCAAAAAAGGGGAAACTTGAGAGCTGATGGGACTGCTGCTAACAAGTGGCCACCTGAACTTTTCAGTGTTGCTGAAATGAATGGGTCTTGCTCTGGCCTCCCTGAGCTCTTCACTTTCCACACTCTGCCACAGGCAATACTTGCTTTTTTCTTCTTTCCTTTCCTATCTTTTCTGTTATTCAGGGTGACCATCTTAACTAGAGACCATATGTTGAAATTTATAGTCAGAAGTTGGATTAAAGATGAGGGGCCCATCTGAGGGCAAATTTAAGCCTTGCTGGTTTGATACTGGGTGCTAAGCAGAGTGGCTAATGTCTATGTTTTATCACACATATTTTGCTATAGCCAGAACAAAAAAAAGATCATTTTCCTTTATGATGTGGCTTGGCCCCCAGTGCGATGGTACAGCAAGCTGGGTCACTGGGCCCCCTCAGGGAAAGGGAACCCAGAAGCCTAGCATGCTGGCAAAAGGGTAAGAATTTCTTACCAGTCAGATTTTCTGGCTTCTCTCTCTCTGTGCAAATGGTTGAATGAATGGTAAAAATCACTGTTTATCTCCTTTGTAAAGTTTTAATTATGCAAAAAAGAATTCTGAGGCTAGTCTTAAGCCGATGTATTTTGTGCTGTGAATTTATTTTTCTGTGTCAAGGGGAACCTTAGGATAAAACGTGGGCTTAGGACCCCATAAGCTAGCTGATCAAGATGGCCCAACAAGCTGGTCCGTAACAAACTTTGCTGCAGGTCCCTGAAACAAACAAAAAAACTGGATGGGGTCTCCATCTTGTTTTATGTCCTTGGGAGCTTGACCTTGTAAGCATGTGGCAGTACTTTCTCTTGGTCTTTGCCTTCCAGAGAACAGGAATTTTAGGGTTTATGTTATAGTTAGCTCTAAAAATTATCTTGAGTAGTTAAAAGGCTTTGCAAGTTCAAAATTAACTACCCTAGATCCCTTCTCGGATGAACAGTGGAGACTGCCCCATGCTGTGGCTCAGTGACTAAGGTTCTGCCCTTTTACACTGGTGATTAGGGTTTGAGCCCCTGGTTGGGAAGTAAGTCCTTTCTGGTTTAACATCTGCATGACCTTGTCTATTCTCTTCTCTTCCATAGACTATTTTAAATTTTCCTTTCTCTGAGCACCTGGGAGATTACCTTTGGTAAAGTTCAGAAGCCAGAAATACTAGCTGTTTGGCCTGGCTAAAATTGGGTAATAAGAAGTTTTAAAAGGACTTTATTTAAGAGTGCTATGGTTAAAAGTCAGCTTAATTAAAAATGGATATTCAAGCTCTAACAGCCTGGACTCCTTGGGAAAAACAGGAGGCACTAGAGACCCCTATCTTGGCCCTCTTCTTCCAAGGACTCCACCATAAAGCCAATAACCAATTAAGAAACTTAAAATGTGGCAAATGAAAAATCTTACAACTACTGTAGTAATCTTCTCTGTGTGTAATTATATATGTGTTGTGTGTATATATAAAATAGCTCTAATTAATTGGCTTAAACAAACGTAAGTGCTTAAATCAAGTATTTTGAAAGCAAAATAACTGTAATGCCTTTAGTTCATGTAACTTTAGTAATCTTTGGGAAATAAAAACAGCTTTAAAGATGATAAATAAAATAAAGACATTTTATCTAAATTATGCAGGTCAGATATTAGGTTTTTTAAATGCCTTAAGGTCATAAACTGCTTTGACTTTTGAAAATTGTTCAATTTATTTTGGAGACCTTAAAATTTTTTTTTTTTTTTTTTTTTTTTGAGATGGAGTCTGGCTCTGTCGCCCAGGCTGGAGTGCAGTGGCACAATCTCCGCTCACTGCAAGCTCCACCTCCCGGGTTCACGCCATTCTCCTGCCTCAGCCTCCCGAGTAGCTGGGATTACAGGTGCCCGCCACCTCGCCCAGTTAATTTTTTGTATTTTTAGTAGAGACGGAGTTTCACCACTTTAGCCAGGATGGTCTTGATCTTCTGACCTCGTGATCCACCCAGCTAGGCCTCCCAAAGTGCTGGGATTACAGGCGTGAGCCACCGTGCCCAGCCCAAAAGAGGGAATTTTTAAAATCCAAATTATAGGAGGCCATTATTTTGGACTGAGCTCTTGCGCTAGGCCCTGACAAACCAAACCAAACTAAAATGGAGTCACTCGTGCTAAATGTGGCATAATCAAACTAAGGCTTTAAGGAAACAGATCCCACAAGAGATCAGGTTTTGTTTTTCTCCTGTAAACAAGATGTTCCAGCATAGGGAGGTACCTTCTACTCAGTCTGTATTCTCTCCTTGAAAAACCCACTGCTCTACTGTTTCCCAGTGGGTTTCAAAACCACATAAATACATTTACATTAGTGATAGTAGTATCAATGACTGAGGTTTTGGTCAGTCTCTCAAAATTGAGAAAATGACCAAAAGGGGGGAATTGTTAAAGCAAACTGAATGTGGCCTCAGAAGGACTGACTCTGTACTTCTGTGTTTGAGTCTTTGTGGATGAACTGTAACCTACCTTAATAGACAAAATTGAAAACTTAACTTAGTAGTATGTGCCTGTAACAATAGCTGAGTGTTGGCCAATCCCAGCAGCCATAATTTAACCACTCATTGACTGCCGAATGTTCAAACTCCATTCAAATAAGGCAAATGCTGAACTATAATCAATCTCACTGTTTCTGTACCTCACTTCTGATTCCTGTGTCACTTTACCTTTTTTGTCTATAAATTTGTTCTGACCATGAGGCACCCCGGAGTCTCTGTGAATCTGCTGTGATTCTGGGTGCTGCCCAATTCGCAAATCGTTCATTGCTCAATTAAACTCTTTTAAATTTAATTCCGCTGAAGTTTTTCTTTTAACATAGTTTAAACCTTTTTTCAGTGCATATGCATGTATGAATAAGTGTGTGTGTGTGTGTGTGTGTGTGTGTTAGATAGACGGAGAGAGACATTTGTATTTGTAGTTAGATACACTATTTATAAAATTTAATAAAGAAGAAAACCAGAACTGGTCATTACTCTTTATTAGCTGTACCTTCTCATCCCAGGATTTGTTTAGGGCACAGAGACTGCATTGTTAAGTAGGACCTGATTCGCAGCCTACCATTTTAGTTTTCCCTGGATCCCAGAGATCAAGGCACCAGCTCATACCTGCTACTGGACCTGAATCTTCCCGAGTGAGTTTAGAAAACTCTAGACCCTTGAGACGTTCTGAGAAAGAAGAGTTCCTTGTCAAATAAATTAGAGAAATGCTGCATATGCCCTGCCAGTCTTTGAGAATCACAGATACCAATTGGTATATTCAAGGCTCTGATATGTCCTGTGGTAAAGAATCTTATTTCACTTTAACACAGTATTTTCCAAATTTAAGTGAAGTCTTCCTTTAATTTTACTTTGAAAAATAATACACAGTAAAATTAGCTTTTTTTGGTGTATAGTTCCGTAAAATTGCACACATACATAGATTCATGTAATGACCACCACAGTCAAGATACAGAATAGTTTCATTCCACCCCAAAACTCCTTGTGCCATCCCTTTATAGTCAGCACCCCCCTCTGTCCACCTCTGGCAACTATGAATGTGTTCTCTATCACAATAGTTTTCTTTTTTTCCAGGAATGTCATATTTTGGACACATAGATGGAATCATACACTATGTAGCCTTTGTAACTATCTTTTTTCACTCAGGGAATGCCTCCGGGACATACCTGTGTTGTATGTATGAATAGTTAGGCCTTTTTTGTTGCTGAGTCATATTCCATGGTGTGAATATACCAAAATTTACTTATCCTGTTGAAGGATATTTCTAGGCTTTGGTGAGTATGAATAGAGCTGCTAGAAACAGTCATGTACAGGTGTTTGTGTGAACTTAAATTTTCACTTCTCTGAGGAATGGGATTGTTGGGCCATATGGTAAGTGTATGTAAACAAACTATTTTTTACTTGTTTTAATCTATTAAGATGGTGGTTCCCAACTTTTATGGTACCAGGGACTGGTTTTGTGGAAGACAATTTTTCCATGGATGGTGGGGGGTGGCGGGGAGATGGTCTCAGGATGAAGCTGTTCCACCCTAGATCATCAGGCATTAGGTTCTCGTAAGGAGCACGCAACCTGCATCCCTTTCATGTGCAGTTCACAATAGGGTTCACAGTCCTGTGATAATCTAATGCCACGCCTGTCCAATAGGAGGTGGAGCTCAGGTGGTAATGCTCCCTTACCCACCACTCTTCTCCTGCTCTGCAGCCCTGTTGCTAATAGGCCACGGGGACTGGTACCAGTTCGCCATCCAGGGGTTGGGGACCCCTGTATTAAGATCCCACATCACCAGGATTTCATAGAACATACTATTAACATCCTACAGACCTAGTCTTTCATGGAACCCACTTTGGGAAGGCCTTGTGTGCTGCCACTTAACGTACTTGAAAAGTCCAAATCCACCTCAAATCCATCTCATGTACCCAAAGCTTGCTGAGGTTTGGCCATGACTTCCACCACACTCCCCTTTGTTGAGTGCCTAATGCCAGACATTGGTATCATTATCTCATTTAATTGAACTCACACCACAATCTGTGATTTTACAGCTGAGGAAACTGAGGCCCAGAGAGGCTAAGTGAGTAGCCTAAGTTTCCATAGCTGGTAAGTAGCTAAGATTTGAACCCTGGTATCTTATCTCCAAGATCAGTGCTTCCTCTCCTACCCTATTTACCTGCCTTTTTCTCCCTTTCCTTCTTTAAACATTTGTTATTTTTTTTTTTTTAAGTTTTATTTCAGGTTCAGTAGTATGTGTACAGGTTTGTTACATAGGTGAGCTTGTGTTACAGAGGTTTGTTGTGCAGATTATTTTGTCACCTAGGTACTAAGCCTAGTACCCAATAGTTCTTTTTTCTGATCTTCTCCCTCCTCCCACCCTCCCCCCTCTGATAGGCCCCAGTGGGTGTTGTTCCCCTCTATGTGTCCATGTGTTCTTCTCATTTAGCTCCCACTTATAAGTAAGAATGTGCGGTATTGGGTTTTCTGTTCTTGTGTTAGTTTGCTGAGGAAAATGGCCGCCAGCTCCATCCATGTTCCTGCAAGACATGATCTCATTCTTTTTCATGGCTGCATAGTATCTTTGAACATTTTTATCTGGGTTTGTGGTTGGTTGTAGACCAGCGCCAACAAATGACAAACCCAATTACTGTCACTTCCCACTTCTATGCTCATGGCAGACATCATTAACTGAATTTCATCTTCTCTTTTTCACTCAGCCCTGATGCAACCTTCTCCAGACAACTATTGGTTGGTCAGAGTTAGCACTTGAGCTAATTACCATTTGCTGTTTTGTCCTTGTATTAGTTATCTATTGCTATATAACAAACCACCTCAAAACACAGTGTCTTAAAAATAGTAAAACTCAGGCCGGGCGCTGTGGCTCACGCCTGTAATCCCAGCACTTTGGAGGCCGAGACGGGTGGATCACAAGGTCAGGAGATTGAGACCGTCCTGGCCAACATGGTGAAACCCCATCTCTACTAATAATACAAAAAATTAGCCGGGCATGGTGGCAGACGCCTGTAGTCCCCGCTGCTCGGAAGGCTGAGGCAGGAGAATGGCGTAAACTGGGCGGTGGAGGTTGTAGTGAGCTGAGATCATGCCACTGCACTTCAGCCTGGGCAAAAGAGCGAGACTCCGTCTCAAAAAAAAAAAAAAAAGTAAAACTCACTTATGATCACTCATGATTTCTATGGGTCAAGAATTCAGACAGCCGAGCAGAATGACCATCCCTGTTTCACCATGCCTGGGGTCATGTTCACTGGAAGACTTGAAGACTGGGGCTGAAGTCCTCTGAAGGCTTGTCCACTCTCTTGTCTAGTGGCTGATTCTGACTGTTGGCTGAGGGCTAGCGGGGGCTGTTGTCTGAACACCCACGTGTGTTTTCTCCATGTGACTTGGACTTCCTTGTCATATGACACCTTGGTTCTAAAAGCTAGCATCTCAAGAGAGTGAGAGGCAAGTGGAAGTGACAAAGCATTACTTCCACCACATTGTATTTTTTAGAAGTAAGTCACTAAGTCTGGCTCATTTTCAAAGGGCAGTAATTAAATTCTACTTTAAAAAATGTATATATTACGTATGCTCTATATATGTATACACACACACTATATATATATAATGTGAACATATTTTCATTATTCAGAGTAAATTTTTATGTATAG
Organism: Theropithecus gelada; assembly: GCF_003255815.1. Taxonomy (NCBI): domain Eukaryota; kingdom Metazoa; phylum Chordata; class Mammalia; order Primates; family Cercopithecidae; genus Theropithecus; species Theropithecus gelada. The sequence goes on from NC_037669.1 coordinate 55,528,250, forward strand.
TGCATTAGCAAGGTCTCTTTCAGAAAGTGACAGATACTCAAAAAGGGAATTTATTGGTTCACTTAATTGGGAAGTTCAAGGTTATCAATTTGTCATGACTGGATCCAGGGCCTCAAGGAGTGTTCTTAGGATACAGTCTCTCGCTCCTGGTCTCTGTATTAGTCTATTCTTGCACTGCTATAAAGAAATACCTGAGACTGTGTAATTTGTAAAGAAAAGAGGTTTAATTGGCTCTTGGTTCTGCAGGCTGTACAGGAAGCATAGCAGCTTCTGCTTCTGAGGAGACTTCAGGAAGCTTCCAATCATGGTGGAAGGCAAAGGGGGAGCGAGTCATCTCACATGGCAGGAGCAGGAGCAAGAGAGAGAGAGGTGGGGGAGGTGCTGCACACTTTTAAACAGCCAGATCTCACAATAACTCACTCCCTATCACAAGAACAGTACCAAGGGGATGGTGTTACACCATTCATGAGAAATCCACCTCCATGATCCAAACACCTCCCACTAGGCCCCACCTCCAACATTGGGTACTGCAGTTTGACATGAGATTTGGTGGGGGACACAGATCCAAACCATATCAGTTTTCCTCTATATTTTATCCCTACTTCCTTCTCTGTTGGCTTTATTCTTGGGAAAGCTCTACCTGGGAGATGGTCCAGATGGACATGCCAGCTCCAAGTTTACCTTCTACCAGGTTAGCAAGCCCAGAGGACCACGTCTTCTCTTTTTCCATAGCTCCAGGAAAGCACCAAGATTGGCCTGATTAGCCTGTATGGGGTCACACACTCACCCCTGAGCCAATCCCTGTGACAGGGAATCCAGACCTGGCCAGTTGGCATGAACTAGGTTGGGGGAATTTGTTCCTCAAAAGGATGAAACCGCCTTTGTTCTCAGAAGAAGGCTGCTAGACAAAAACAAAAGATGTCCCCTGTGCACAGTGACACGGTTTTGACTCGGGGCTTTCTCTGCTCCCTGCTCCCCTGAGCCTGTCCTCGCTTCGCACTCCTCGCTCTCACAGTCATGTTCCCACTCAACCGCAGACGCTCTGAGTCTCTCCCCCAGGAGGATAACTAAAGGGCACACACACCCTTTCTAGTATAGGGTCTAGCTCTTGACTGCCGATACTTTGATTTACTTCATAATTCCCTGGATTCCTGACTCGAGTCTGGTGAGAATTTGAGGGATTCAGATTGCTTTGGTTTTGGAGTTAATTTTCTGCACTCCTTACCTGCCTCTCATAGTCAGAAAATGATTACTCCTCGACCTGCGACCTTGACTTCTTAGTCCCTGGTGTTTACATACCTGTTAACTTTTATTTTCTTGAATCCTGTCTCTTGGTTTTTTTCCTCTGCCTGTTACCACCCATTCTAGCCCTTGCTGTCGTCTGCTGTACAGTTGTCAGTTGAGGACTGATTTCTATGCCTTGTGTCCACATCTTGACTTAATAGTATCTCTTGGCCCAAATGATTTCCTAACACACATCCCCTGATCAGTATTCTGGGTCATACCTTCTGCACTGACAGGCCTCCCTCTGTCCCTTTCTCTTTTGGAGGACAAGCTGAGGTACAAAGGAATGAGCCTTGAATTCAGAACCAGCATTTCTGGGTTTGGCATTATGTGACTTTAGGCAAGGCTTTTTAATCTCTCTGAGCCCGTTTTCTTATTTGTAAAATGGAGTGAATGACATCTACTTCACAGGATTGCCTTGAAGATTAAACAGGAGAATGCAGGCATTGCAAGATAATAATTCTAAAATGCTAATATGTCTGTGTATGTATTTAAAATGAATGTATTTTGTCCCCTTCTAAGCATCTCCCTTTATTTAGTTTTGTCCCCTCAAGCAGGCAAGCCATTCTGTGCTTATTGACTCAGGGAAGAAAATGGCAGAGCAGAAAAAACAAAATAAGGATCTTCTGGCTTTGATTTTTTTTTTCTTTCTTTTCTTTCTTTTTTTTCTTGAGATAGGGTCACAGTCTGTCACCCAGGCTGGAGTGCAGGTGTGTGATCACAGCTAACTGCAGCCTCCACCTCCCAGGCTCAGATCCTCCCATCTCAGCCTCCCAAGTAGCACATGCTGCTATGCCTGGCTATTTAAATTTTTATTATTTTTATTATTTATTTATTTATTTATTTTTGTACAGATGGGGTCTTGCTATGTTACTGAGGCTTGTCTTAAACTCCTGGGCTCAAGTGATTCTCTGCCTCAGCCTCTCACAGTGCTGGGATTATAGGTGTGAGCCATGGCACCTGGCCCTGGCTTGATTTTCAAAAGCTTTAAGCCCTCAGGGGACTATTGAGGGCACCTGCACATGGCCAAAATAAGTGAGGGTAAGGGGGTTGAAGAGAGAGAGTCTCCCTCAGATTAGCAAAGATTCCACTTCTCTGGGCAGAGAAAGGGGGCAGCAGGGGGAAGGAGGAAAGAGGGGGTGTGATGAAAGCAGAGGTACAGCCAGCCCCAGTGAGAGGGGCCCTGTGCCCTGCTTTCTGGGTGGAGCCCTGGGGAGCAGAAAGGACATGACTGAGTAGTAAGCCAGTAGATTCTGGGTTCCCATTGTGGCCCAGAAAGGGTGCTGGGCTGGAGGTGAGGGACATATCGGTGGTGATGAGTGAGGACTGGTGCCTATAGGCCAGACAAGGTGATGAAATTGTCTAACAATTTCAACAGGCAGCTGCATGGATAGACAACAGCAAGGACCAGAATACACCCCTCTCCCTCCCATGATTCTCCATAAACACCCAGAACCTGGAGGCATTCCCTGAAAGTGGGAAGAAGATTTCAAATTAGCTGAGGTTACATATTTGCCACTCTGGTCAGATAGGGGCTAGAAATGAAATTGAAATATTGTATTTTGTGTACAACTATGCAGTAGATTGAGAACCATAACCAGCACCTGTAGAAAGCATGTAGCCTGTGTCCATAGGTGGGCACCACAATATGTTTACTGAGTCTGAATCCAGATGTTGTTGAGCCTTTGAATATGTCCAATGTCTTGCTTGATGTGTGAGGCCTGATAGAGTCACTCCCCGTATCAGTGGTTTTCAAGTGTGGTCCCTGGACCAGCAGCATCAGCATCAGAGGGAACTTGTTAGAAATGCACATTCTCAGGCCTTGTCCCGGAGTGACTGAATTGGAAAGTCTCTCTGGTCTTTCCGATGCATACTAGAGTGAGAACCTCCCTTCTGCATCACTTATGTTTTCTCTTCTTACACTCTCAGTTTCTCAGACTTATTCTCAGATTTCAATAGCCAACTTACTGACTGACACTTGACCAACTTTAGCTTTGGGCCAGCCACACATTTTAAGCTTTTACTATGAAGACAGGAGAGAGCTTCTGATCTTACCCAGAGATTTCGGCATAGCTATCCCAGTTTCATTGAGGAGCTAGTTTCTGGAAGGAAAACAGTGAGATGGGAAGAAGACGCTTTAGTAAATGAGAAGGAATTGCAGGCAAACATGATCTTAAAAACCTTTACCAAATCTCCATGGAGCTGGTGAACTTCAGAGGGAATGATTTTGTAGCCAGGCCAGCTCCTAGGGAAATTTATGGCCGAAACATTTCCCTGTTTCTGGGTCAGGAAGTGATAGCACACAGATGGAATTTACAATGGGAGCGTGAATGGAGTCTACGTTAGCCGGTGGCCCCTCCAAGGCTGCAGAGCAAAGGCCCTTTTCACTGGCTCTATTCACATACAATGAGTGCTCCCCAGGCTCTCGGAAGAACACGGCTGCTGGCTGGCCCCTTTTTTCTTTTTCCTCGACTGCTTTCACTTTTCAGAGGGCTGCCCTGTTGCGGTCCACTTGGGATTGGTGTGAGCCTTGATTTGGCAGGAGAAAGGAAGAAGTACACGGTGGCCTACAAAATTGAATTGCTCTGCCTCCCTGGCCCCTTTCCTTGAATAATAGGCCTTTGTGCTTTGAAATGCAGGGAAGTCCCAGTTTCTCAGGCTTTTAAAAAACTCAGACCTTCCTCCAACCTTCTCTCCCGCCTTAAGATGCTTAGCAGGGAGTAGTTAAGGGGGCAGAACAATTATTAAATCAACTATTTCTTTAATGTTAGAAATTGCTTGGATAGTTGGTTTCTAAACAATATATGTGATGCATTCTTTCAGATGGACAAAAATATTGGCTCAACTTAAAAATCCAGCTTAAAAAGATTATATGAGAAATTGCTATATTAATTTTTTTTTTTTTTTTTTTTTTTGAGATGGAGTCTCACTCTGTCACCAGGCTGGAGTGCAGTGGTGCGATCTCGGCTCACTGCAACCTCCGCCTCCTAGGTTCAAGCCATTCTCCGGCCTCAGCCTCTCGAGTAGCTGGGACTACAGGTGTGCACAACCACGCCCAGCTAATTTTTTTGTATTTTTAGTAGAGATAGAGTTTCACCATGTTGGCCAGGATGGTCCCAATCTCCCGACCTTGTGATCTGCCCGCCTGGGCCTCCCAATGTGCTGGGATTACAGGCGTGAGCCACCGCGCCCGGCCTATTAATTTTTTTTTTTTAAACCAACAAGGCTGGGTGTGGTGGCTCACACCTGTAATCCCAGCACTTTGGGAGGCCAAGGCGGGTGGATCTCTTGAGGCCAGGAGTTCAAGACCGCCTGGACATGGTGAAACCTGGTCTCCACTGAAAATACAAAAATTAGCCAGGTGTGGTGCTGTGTGCCTGTCGTCCAGCAACTTGGATGGCTGAGGCATAAGAACCTCTTGAACCCAAGAGGGGGAGGTTCTAATGAGCTGAGATCACGCCACTGCACTCCAGCCTGGGTGACAGAGGGACACTCTGTCTCAAAAAATAAATAAATCAATAAATACAATACAATACAATATTAAAATATTCGACAAAACCAAGCAGTGTTTGACTGTAGCCTGTGACACACTTTCATGAAGTATTTGACAGAGTAAAATTGCATTGCCAAAGAGGAATCCGGGCTTTGCGGTCTATTGAAATGGGTTTTGATAATAAATATAGTTTAAGTAATTCATCTCTGTTTTCCCTTCCCTAATTTTATCCTGCGTTTTCTGTTCTTTTAAAGGTGTGTGTTAATTGCATTGCATTCTTTTTTTTAATCTCGAAAGCAAATTTTGTTGAAAAATCATTATCATTTAGGCGCTCCCAGTTTCAATGGTTTAAGTGTATTTTGTACATCTTTAATTTTCATTTCACCATAAAAGATATGATTTCACTACAAGTATTTGAATTTTGTACAGTGTGGCAGAAGATGGAAAACATTCTTCCATCAAGGACTGTTATTGAACTCTTTGGCTGAGTTACTCAAGGTCTTGCTATAGAACTATAAATTTCACATAAGAGGTTATTGTCTCCCATTCTCAGCTGCCATCACCCTTTCTTTCGTTTCAAGCCCAGATTTGTGTTTTCTCCTTGTCTCAGTCCACGTGCTCTCTGTGAGGTTCCACTCACAGCTCCAGGACTGGAAGACATGACCCTCACCTGGCCAATCAAATGATCAAATCCTCTTCCCAGGATGGGGAAGGGAGGCCACAGTGATTGGTTTAAGGAGGGGGCCGTGGTCCAGCCATAGCCTGCAAAATGCAGTGGGACTTTTCTGGGATTGGTGGGAGAGAGGCAGGGGCCCTCTTTCCACCCAAGCTTCAATCTGGGAAAAGGTTGGGTGGGAGGTGCAGCAGCCCAGTTGAAAGCCTTAAGCTGCTGGCAGAGGTTGGGAGCCTTGGAAGAGCCTGGGGCTTAATGAAGCCAACCCAGCTGAAGATAGACTGGAGAGGTGGAAACACAGTCCTGATGATGTCATTTGAACCCTGGTGTGAGGCCAGGCCTACCAGACCAGCCTGACCAGTATAGTTTTTTGAGCCAATAAATCTCCATAGTGCTTATGCCAATTTAGTTGGGTTTCCTGTTACTTTCAATTTAAGAGACTTTTTGATAACACTTGTCATGCCAAGGCTGGTCTGGAGTTCAAATGTGCTGAGAATTTGCCAAGATGAGGCTCCAGGCACTGAGAATGAAGCTGAAGTCTGGTTATCAGAACCCGGGCTCCAGTGCCAGGTCCCGTCCCTGGCCTCTGCCCAGAGAAGGAGTGCCCTGATGCTGGTTTCTGTAGAGGGGTGCTGAAGCTGCCTACAGCCTTGCTTTCCCGGGTCAAGTCTGTTCTGAGAACTGTGAGCAGGACTGGACTTGGAGGTGGGGAGTCACAGCCCTCCAGCATTGGGGAGAGGAGGGCAGGGTGGGGAGAGGAGGGCAGGCTGGACACATACTGTGAGGGGACTATAGCAAGACAAAAACCCCACCTGGTATTACATCTCTTTCATTGCAGGGACTTTTCCCCCCTCTCTTTCTCAGTGTGCCCATGAGAGCAGGGAATATGTCTACTTTGGGTCTCTGTCCCGAACATTCTTTTCTTTTTCTTCCCCTTCTCCTTCTCCTTCCCTCTTCTTCCTTCTTTTTTCTTTCTTCTTCCTCCTGTCTCCCATCTCCCATCTCCCTTCTCTCTTCTCTCTTCTTTTTTTTTTTTTGAGACGGAGTCTTGCTCTGTCGCCCAGGCTGGAGTGCAGTGGCCGGATCTCAGCTCACTGCAAGCTCCGCCTCCCGGATTCACGCCATTCTCCTGCCTCAGCCTCCCAAGTAGCTGGGACTACAGGCGCCCGCCACCTCGCCTGGCTAGTTTTTTGTATTTTTTAGTAGAGACGGGGTTTCACTGTGTTAGCCAGTATGGTCTCGATCTCCTGACCTCGTGATCCACCCGTCTCGGCCTCCCAAAGTGCTGGAATTACAGGCTTGAGCCACCACGCCCGGCCCTCTCTTCTTTATTCTTCGAGACAGGGTCTCCCTGTGTTGCCCAGGCTGGTCTCAAACCCCGTTGCTCAAGTGATACTCTCACTTTGGCTTCCCAAAGTGTTGAAATTACAGACATGAGCCACCACACCTGCCCTGGAACATCTTCTCACCCTGTTGTGGTCTACCTAACTTTCACAACTGGATTGGACATCTCTCCTCAGTATTCTCCTACATGCCTTTACGTAATGATCATCACATTTCTTGTCCAGTATTTTTATTCATTCATTCAATAACTCTTTATCAAGTGCTATTCCAGGCACTGGTGGTACAGCAGTGAACAAGACAGACAAAAGTCTCTGCCTTAAAGGAGTTATGTTCTAATAGGCACATGTATACAATAAACAAAATAAATTATAAGCTATTTTCTTTTTCTTTTTAGATGGAGTCTCACTCTGTCATTTTGCCTGGAGTGCAGTGGCATGATCTTGGCTCACTGCAACTTCCGCCTCCTGGGTTTGAGCGATTCTCCCACCTCAGCCTGCCAAGTAGCTGGGACTGCAGGCACATGCCACCACACCGGCTAATTTTTGTATTTTAGTAGACATGGGGTTTTGCCCTATTGGCCAGGCTGGTCTCGAACTCCTGGAGTTCCTCAGGTGATCTGTCCTCCTCAGCCTCCCAAAATGCTGGGATTACAGGCGTGAGCCACCATGCTGGCCAATTATGAGCTATTTTCTTTTTTTCTTTTTTCTTTTTTTTTTTTTTAGACATAGAGTCTTGCTCTGTTTCCCAGGCTGGAGTGCAATGGCGCAATCTCGGCTCACTGCAACCTCTGCCTCCCAGGTTCAAGCAATTCTCCTGCCTCAGCCTCTTGAGTACCTGGGATTACAGGTGTGGCTTTTGTTTTTGTATTTTTAGTAGAGATGGAGTTTCGCTATGTTGACCAGGCTGGTCTCGAACTCCTGACTTCAAGTGATCTGCCCGCCTCGGCCTCCCAAAGTGCTGGGATTACAGGTGTGGGCCACCACATCCAGCCAACTATGAGCTACTTTCAAAGTAGATAAGTGTAAAGGGGGAAAACAGAGGATAGGAACTGACAGGGAAAGTGCTTGTAATTTTTAATGGACTTGGAAGTGAAGACTTCATTGAGAAAGTGGCATTTAAGCAAGACTTGAAGAAGCTGAGTGACGGTGCCACATGGGTATGTAGGGAGGGAGAAAGCTTTCCAGGTGAATGCAACAGCAAGTGCAAAGGCCCTTAGGTGGGGGCTTAGTGTTTGAGCAAGGACACCGGTTTGGGAGGAGTGGAGTAAGCACCTGGGAGAGGAGTGTGGCTGGGGACTTGGGTAGACTGCAGATCACCCCCAGCCTTGTAGATGGGGAGCAATGGAGGCTTTTCAGGAGAGGAAGAACGTGATGTATGTTTTTTGTTTTATTTATTTATTTTTAGAGACAAAGTCTCACTCTGTCACCTAGGCTGTAGTGCAGTGGCACAAACATAGCTCACTGTAACCTTGAACTCCCGGGCTCAAGTGATCCTCCTGCCTCAGTCTCCTGAATAGCTAGGACTACATGTGGGTGCCACCACACCTGGCTAATTTTTTTTAATTTTAATTTTTTGAAGAGACGGGGTCTCGCTATGTTGCCCAGGCTAGTCTCCAACTTCTGGCCTCCAGCAATCCTCCCACCTCAGCCTCCCAAAAGGCTGGGATTACAGGTATGAATCACTGTGCCCAGCCTCGTCTATTTTAAAAGAACCTTTGGCTACTCAGGTGAGGATGAACTGTTAAATAATCTCTCTCCCATGCTGATTAGTTCATTTCATAACAGCAGAGACTCTAACTGTGTTGTTCACGACTGCTTCCAGTGAGTGACCTACCCAATGTCTGGCTCTGTGAGTTTGTTGAATGAACAAAAGAAGGCCTGAGCGTGTGGCTAGACACAGAGATATTCTCTATCATTGCATGACAGATGTCAAAAATTGAATCTCAGCCAGGTTTTACAGGTGGTGGCTCACACCTGTAATCCCAGCACTTTGGGTGACCGAGGCGGGCAAATCACTTGAGGTTGGGAGTTTGAGACCAGCCTGGCCAACAAGGTGAAACTCTGTGTCTACTAAAAATACAAAAAAATTAGCTGGGCGTGGTGGCGGGTGCCTGTAGTCCCAGCTACCTGGGAGGCTGAGGTGGGAGAAACACTTGAATCCGGGAGGCGGAGGTTGCAGTGAGCCAAGATCGCACCATTGTACTCCAGCCTGGGTGACAGAGCAAGACTCTGTCTTAAAAAACAAACCAAAACCAACAAAAAAACCCCAAAGAACAAAAACAAAAATTGAATCTCAGCTAATTGTCAATTTTTCAGAGTAATGAAAGAAAGCTGTGGTCCCTGTGACCCATATGCACAGACGATTGTGCAGATTAGATATAAAAGTTATAACATTTGCTAAACTTTCAGTTACTAGTCCAGCTGAACTCTATGCATTGGCAAGTGGATGCATTAGCACACATGGAAATTATTTTAGAAATAGTAGAGTGTTACAGTTACTCTCTGTTCAATCCTATCAGCAGAGATTTAACACAGAAAATATTTCTGGTATTACAGTAGGGTAGGTTATGGCAATGCATGAGTGCTCCCTGACCCTACTCCCACATCCCCCAATCCCAGCATCATTAATTTTAGGAAACCCTTTATAGCAGGGGAAGACAACCTGTGGTCTGCAGGCCAAACGCAGCCTGTGGCCTGTTTTCGTACAGTCTGTAAGTTCTAAGAAGGGCTTTTACATATTTGAATAGTTGAGAAAAAGTCAAAGGAAGAATAACATTTTGTGACATGTGAAAATGATATAGAATTCAGATGTTAGTGTCCATAAATAGAGTTTTATTTGGGTACAGCCACACCCATTCATTGGATATATTGATGGCTGCTTTTGTACTACAACTGCAGAGCTGCGTGGTTGCGACTGACTTGATGGCTTGTAAAGCTCAAAATATTTACTAGCTGGCTCTTTGCTGAAAAAGTTGGCTGACCTCTATTTTACAGTAATGCCAAAGTTTCCTTCCCAAGTCGTCCTGAATAGTTTGTATTTTATGAGTGTGCACTTTTTCCTGAAGTACATTACCTTGCACTTTACATGTATTGGAATTTATCAGCCTCTTTTCTGCATATTCCTACCTCTTCACGATTATCTAACTAGAGTTTATTACAATTAGCTATTAACCATCTGGAAATTCAGGTGTCCTTTGTAAACCTGGAAGTGTCACTGTATGTATCTTTTTTTTTTCGAGCTGAAGTCTTCTCTGTCACCCAGGCTGGAGTGCAGTGGTAATCATGGCTCCCTGCAGCCTCGACCTCCCAAGTTCAAGCAATCCTCCTACTGTAGCCTTCTGAGTAGCTGGGACTACAGGTGTGTGCCCTCACATATGGCTAAGTTTTTTTTTTTTTTTTTGGAGACAGAGTCTTGCTCTGTCGCCCAGGCTGGAGTGCAGTGGCGCAATCTCGGCTCACTGCAAGCTCCGCCTCCCGGGTTCACGCCATTCTCCTGCCTCAGCCTCCTGAGTAGCTGGGACTACAGGCGCCCGCCACTGCGCCCAGCTAATTTTTTGTATTTTTAGTAGAGACGGGGTTTCACTGTGCTCTCGATCTCCTGACCTTGTGATCCGCCTGTCTCGGCCTCCCAAAGTGCTGGGATTACAGGCGTGAGCCACCGCGCCTGGCTCATCTGGCTAATTTTTAAATTTCTGTAGAGATGGGGGTCTCACTGTGTTGCCCAGGCTGGTCTTGAACTCCTGGGCTCAAGCGATCCTCCTGCCTTGGCCTTCCAAAGTGTTGGGATTACAGCCCTGAGCCACCACACCTGGCTGACCTGTAGTTTTATCTTGATTCCTTTCAAATTTAGGTGAATGACATTGGTCCTAATTTCTTGGATTCTCTCTGAAAGCACAGGGTTGGAGGCTACTCTCTAAAGCAGTGTAATGTTAGGGAGGTGTCCTGGATGTGGCAGTCAAACTGAGCAGGAAGGGGTATTATTGTCAAGGTTATCTGAAGTGCATAGAGGAAAGAAGGAAAGAGGATAGTGGAGGTGACAGGGAAATAGGGATCAGAGGCTACCTCAGTATTTACTTTTGCTTAAGGAGACACTCCAAAAGTTAGTAGCTTAATACAACACTCTATTGCTCCTCTTAGTTCTGTCATTTGACTAGGCAATTCTGCTGGTCTCACCCAAGTTCCCTCATCGGTACTCAGCCAGGATACTAGGAGGGCTGGGTCTCAACCTGCATGGTTTCTCATCATTCACTTGTCTTGCCTGGTCTTATACAGCAAGTGGGTCCCCGAAAGGAGCATCCCGAGGGGACAAGCCTGAATGTGGAAGCACTTATCTAGCCTCTGTTTGAACTTCACTTGCTAATGTTCCATTGGCCAAAGCAAAGTCATATGGCCAAGCCCAGAGTCAGTGTGGGAGAGAACCACATATGAGGATTTGAATATCAGGATGCAAGGTTCACTGGGAAACATCCAGAGAGGCTCAAGGATCCTGGTTTCTAAACCCATTGAAAGAGTGGGGCAAAGGTGTACATGATGGATGGGCTGTGGGGTCGGGATGGGGTGGAGGAGAGGCCAGGTCAAGAATGTTGACCACATTCCTGCAATCTAGTTGAATAGCTTCGTCCCTTGGTAGAGCCAAGGAATCACCGAGGAGACCATAATTCCCCATCATTTCCATCAGCCTCTGCTTCCTTTTATAGAAATATTTGGTGTCATCGCAGTCTTATTTAAGGTGCTGTGCAAACATGGTTTCAGCACAAGTCCCCAGGTTGAATCTCCAACTGGACTGCTGCTTTCTAGTTCCACCTATATTCACATTTTGGAATTACCACTGACCCTGTAAACAAGAGGAAATGAGATCTAGTTAATCACATGGGCCCTCAGTGATAATTGCTACCTTTGTTAAATGCTCATAAAACTATCTGGCAGGCCCTCTTCTCTGCACTGTAGTTCTCCTTCTAGCTCTTTATTGTCCTTGGTCTTGGGAGTCATTTCAGTGCCCTTCTAATTATTTTGTTTTTCAAAGTGAAAACTTTACACATTGTTTTTCTTGGCTTTATAAATGTTATACGCTTGTTCTAAGACATCCAAACAACACAGACCAATATAAAGAAGAGTGTAAAAACCTCTTGAAAGTTCACCACCCAGAGGATACCACTGTTGATGTGTTCATCCTTCAGTTGTCCCTCAGTGAACATATGTGCACACATGCAACAAATGGGATGGTGCTGTGGCCTGTTTTTTTGAGACAGAATCTAGCTCTGTTGACCAAACTGGAGCTCAGTAGTATGGTCTCAGCTCACTGTAACTTATTCCTCTCGGGTTCAAGTGATTCTCTTGCCTCAGCCTCCCAAGTAGCTGGGATTACAGGCATGCACCACCATGTCCAGCTAATTTTTGTATTTTTGGAGAGACGGGGTTTCACCATATTGGCCAGGCTGGTCTCGAACTCCTGACCTTAGGTGATCTGCCCCCTTTGACTTCCCAAAGTGTTGGGATTACAGGCGTGAGCCACCATGCCCGGCCTGTGGCCTAACTTTTTGAACCCCATTTTATGAATGTGCAAATTTGTTCAATCCCACATTTGCGGATACATGGGTTGTTTCTAACTTTTGCAATTCTGATTAAGTAATTTTTGATTCTCTGATTTTAAATATGCCCCTGAGGTTTTCCTGTTTTCTCTGTCTGGAATCTATTCCTATTTTGCCAAAGATGCCATCTGTGTAGGCTTTCTTTTCTTTGTTTTTTTGTTTTTTTTTTGGTCTCAGCAGCTTTCATCATGGACATGCATTTTGTTTAGGACCTTTAACAGTACTCCTATTATAAATGGTTTTCAAGTAATGTGTGATAGACTTTTAAAAGCTTGTTTTAATCTTCTCTTTAAATAGAGTATGCATTTGGTTGACTAAACATTCACCTGTATAGCTGGGTGGTAGGTTCCTGGGCTGCTTTCTCCCTCCCATTGTTCAGTCACATTGTGTGTAACCACGGTTACCAGGCTTGGTGTCATTACTTCCTTAAGGTGATTTCATGCCATCAGCATTTCCAGCCCCCAGGACTCCTGGCTGTTCACAGGCTAAACTCCTTCCAGAGGTTTGATGCCCTGGCACTGCTGGAATGGGGCAGTCAGTGACAGATCCTAACTGGGCCTGGGCACAGTGGCTCATGCCTGTAATCCCAGCACTTTAGGAAGCTGAGGTGGGTGGATCGCTTGAGGCCAGGAGTTCAAGACCAGCCTGGCCAACATGGTGAAACCCCATCTCTACTAATAACAACAACAAAAATAAGCCGGGCATGATGGCACGTGCCTGTAGTCCCAACTACTCGGGAGGCTGAGGCAGGAGGACTGCTTGAGCCTGAGAGGCTGAGGCTGCAGTGAACCATGATTGCACCACTGTACTTCAGCCTGGGTAACAGCAAGACCCTATCTCAAAAAAAAAAAAAAAAAAAAAAAAAAAAAAAAATAATCATACAAGTGTGTAAAGAGCCATGTATAATGATTACACATAAATATTTGAAAAACAAACATCTCGCTTATGAACGTATTTGAAAAACAAACATCTCTCTTAAATCGCTAAGTTAAAAAAATACTTTATAGAATGACATGTATGATAGGTTGTCATTTTTGTGACTTTGTTTTGTGGCAGCCAGGAGATTGTGCTGCTCAGGTCAGGTTTAAGAGAGGACCTCCTCTCAGAAATAACACCACACATCTACAACCAACTGATCTTTGACAAACCTAACAAAAACAAGAAATGGGGAAAGGATTTCCTATTTAATAAATGGTGCTGGGAAAACTGGCCAGCCACATGTAGAAAGCTGAAACTGGATCACTTCCTTACACATTATGCAAAAATTAACTCAAGATGGATTAAAGACTTAAGCGTTAGACCTAAAACCATAAAAACCCTAGAAGAAAACCTAGGCAATACCATTCAGGACATAGGCATGGGCAAAGACTTCATGACTAAAACACCAAAAGCAATGGCAACAAAAGCCAAAATAGACAAATGGGATCTAATTAAACTAAAGAGCTTCTGCACGGCAAAAGAAACTACCATCAGAGTGAACAGGCAACCTACAGAATGGGAGAAATTTTTTGCAATCTATCCATCTGACAAAGGGCTAATATCCAGAATCTACAAAGAATTCAAACAAATTTACAAGAAAAAAAAAACCCCATCAAAAAGTGGGCAAAGGATATGAACAGACACTTCTCAAAAAAAGACATTTATGCAGCCAACAGACACATGAAAAAATGCTCATCATCACTGGTCATCAGGGAAATGCAAATCAAAACCACAACGAGATACCATCTCACACCAGTTAGAATGGCAATCATTAAAAAGTCAGGAAACAACAGATGCTGGAGAGGATGTGGAGAAGAAATAGAAACGTTTTTACATTGTTGGTGGGAGTGTAAATTAGTTCAACTATTGTGGAAGACAGTGTGGCAATTCCTCAAGGATCTAGAACTAGAAATACCATTTGACCCAGCCATCCCATTACTGGGTATATACCCAAAGGATTTTAAATCATGCCACTATAAAGACACATGCACATGTATGTTTATTGTGGCACTATTCACAATAGCAAAGACCTGGAACCAGCCCAAATGTCCATCAATGATAGACTGAATTAAGAAAATGTGGCACATATACACCATGGAATACTCTGCAGCCATAAAAAAGGATAAGTTCATATCCTTTGCAGGGACATGCATGAAGCTGGAAATCATCATTCTCAGCAAACTATCACAAGGACAGAAATCCCAACACCGCATGTTCTCACTCATAGGTGGGAATTGAACAAGGAGAACACTTGGACACAGGGTGGGGAACATCACACACCGGAGCCTGTCGGGAGGGGGCTGGGAGACGGATAGCATTAGGAGAAATATCTCATGTAAATGACAAGTTGATGGGTGCAGCAAACCAACATGGCACATGTACCTATGTACCAAACCTACACGTTGTGCACATGTACCCTAGAAATTAAAGTATAATAAAAAAACCAAAAAAACAAACAAACAGCAACATATCTTAAAAAAAAAAAAAAAAAGAGAGAGGACCTCCTGTGAGGGCTGTGGGTAGCTTCAGCCCCTCCCTGTTACACTGCAGTGTTCACGTGGAGGTCACACTCTTCTTGAGCTGCCCTCACCAGTGACTGAACACCAGGAAGACACTACAGTCCTGAAGCCTGAGGCTCTTCCTACCCAATCCTTCCTCCCTTTCTCTCTTCTTCAGTGTCAGACCTACAGCGGGGTCTGAGACTTTCTGGGCCTACTCCTATTCCCTCATTCCTTTATCCTTCTTAGATGTTTCTTCCAATTAGTCTCTTGTATGTCTAATTTTGTGTTAACGTCAGCTTCCTGAAAGGCCCAACCTGACATCTCTTTGTTCTCAGGACCCTGATATAATGGAGATGGAACAACCTCTGAAGGTTGTTGTGAGGATTAAATGAGGTATTGCTGAGAAAGGCTTAGTAGAAGGCCAGCACAGTGTAGGAGCTTTTTTTTTTTTTTTTTTTTTTTTGAGACGGAGTCTCACTGTGTCTCCCAGGCTGGAGTGCAGTGGCGCGATCTCGGCTCACTGCAAGCTCCGCCCCCCGGGTTCACGCCATTCTCCCGCCTCAGCCTCCCAAGAAGCTGGGACTACAGGCGCCCGCTACCGCGCCCGGCTAGTTTTTTGTATTTTTAGTAGAGACGAGGTTTCACCATGTTAGCCAGGATAGTCTCGATCTCCTGACCTTGTGATCCACCCGCCTCGGCCTCCCAAAGTGCTGGGATTACAGGCTTGAGCCACCGCGCCCGGCCAGTGTAGGAGCTTTGTGATATTATTCCCCAGGTGAGTAGGTGGAGAATGGTATCTGTCAGATGTCAGTTTCATTAGCTGTTGCAACCCAGTGGACTGGCCCTGAATCCCTGCCCCCTGGGAGTTTCTTCAGGAATAAGGGACTAGAAATTGGAAATGGGAAGCACTGGGAAGATGCATCCCAGGTCCTCAGGGAGTGAGCATACAGCTTCTAGAAGAATCTCTTGGTTTGGGGGAGGTACTAGTGCGGAGCCCAAATTGGAGGCTTTGAGCTCTGTCCCTCGCTGACAATAGCACTGGCCACTCGCTGTAGCTTGGAGGAAAGAGCCAAGGGGCAGCAGAACATGGTGAACCTGGGCATCAGCGTCAAATCCCAGCTCTGCCATTTACTACCTACCCCAGGCTGCTATTAGATTTCAGATGCTAAAGATAGAATGCTGAGCACAGAGTGAATGTCTAAGACCTACTAGTTCAGCTTCCTCCCCGATACCATTTTCATTCTGTCATACTTATAACTACTCTGGGTTTGAGAATTATGGCCGGGGCCTGTGCTAAGGAGTCACATGTCTAATCTCTGGATTGCTGGGAATAAGAGGAAGGTCTGGGGAAAGAAAGGAGGGAGGGCAAGTGGACGTGAAGAAGAACAGAGCTTTCATTAGGCAAGTGTTTTTTTTTTTTTTTTTTGAGATGGAGTCTTGCTGTGTCGCCCGGGCTGGAGTGCAGTGGCCGGATCTCAGCTCACTGCAAGCTCCGCCTCCCGGGCTTACGCCATTCTCCTGCCTCAGCCTCCCGAGTAGCTGGGACTACAGGCGCCGCCACCTCGCCCGGCTAGTTTTTTGTATTTTTAGTAGAGACGGGGTTTCACCGTGTTAGCCAGGATGGTCTCGATCTCCTGACCTCGTGATCCACCCGTCTCGGCCTCCCAAAGTGCTGGGATTACAGGCTTGAGCCACCGCGCCCGGCCTAGGCAAGTGTTTATGGGCAACCCCCATGTGCCAGACTGTCTGCTGGGTGTTGGGTTATGCAGGCAATTAGGACACAGGCGCTGTTCTTAAGGAGTTCAGATGCTGACGGGGAAGTTACTGTTGTGGACTAACAGGTTTGCAAGTCGTACATGGGGTCCCGTACCACAGACAGGCACAGAGCTCGGCAGCAGTGCGACCCTGGACAGAATTGTTTGTGAAACGTCTCCCCTTCAAGACGAAGTTATTATAGCTCTTGTGATTTTGTGTGGTGCCTAGATTTCCCCTTGTTGTACACTCAATTCATGAGTACTTACTCGAGTCTCACTCAAGGGCATGCAGACCCCAGACATCTTGTTCATGTGCACCCCAGGGCCCAGCACACGGTAGGCAGATGTGTTGACTGAGTGATCTTCAGTTTCCTTATTTTAAGATGAAGATAACATTGATCTTAACAGGCTGTTGTGTGAATTAAATGAAGTAATGTTTATCAAGTGTAAAATCGCCTTCTAAATGTTATTATTGTAGACTTTTCAAATTGGTGCAGTCTCTTGTGGATTAAGTCAGTGACTTGAGCAGTCATTCTATACCTTTCTCATGGCTATTTTGAAGATTAAATAAATTAATATGAATAAAATGGTTAGAACAAGGCTTATCACATCATAAACACTCAAAAAGTGTTAGCTAAATCAACAAGGATAAAATTTCAGCTATGCAAGATGATTAAGTTCTAGAGATCTCTATATAGTTATAGTATATAGTTAATACTGCTGTATTGTGTACTGGAAAACCCATTAAGAGGGTAGGTCTTATGTTAAGTGTTCTTTTTTTTTTCTTTTCTTTTCTTTTTTTTGAAACGGAGTCTCGCTCTGTCGCCCAGGCTGGAGTGCAGTGGTGTGATCTCAGCTTGCTACAACCTCCACCTCCCGGGTTCAAGCAATTCTCCTACTTCAGCCTCCTCAGTAGCTGGGACTACAGGCATGCGCCACCACGCCCAGCTGATTTTTGTATTTTTAGTAGAGATGCGGTTTTACCATGTTGGCCAGGCTGGTGCTGAACTCCTGGCCTCAAGTAATCTGCCCGCCTAGGCCTCCCAAAGTGCTGGGATTACAGACATGAGCCATCGCACTGGGCAAGTGTTCTTGCCACAATTAAAAACAAACAAACAAATGTGAAGGAAAAAATATAGGTAAGAAAAAATCGAAGCAGCGTTACAGCTTATCAGAGTGCCCAGAACAAATGCTGTGTAACTTCTAGAATTTATCATCTACATTGGTTTATAACCCTTTACTATTTCAAAGTAAAGTGGTGACAGAAGGTGGTGGTGGGGGATATTAGGTACTTTAAGTATTATCTTCATTGCCATTCTTCGGTGTCATTTTACCCAACCGAATTATGAGGTTCAGATAACTGAAGCCCCTTGCTCGGATTGCAAGTTAAATATGTGCAGAGCCTCCCGCTGGGACCCGGGAGACTGTTCCTAGTGGCTGTTCTGAGACATTCTCGGAGCGGTTCGCCAGGTGGCGCTCTTCCCCCGGGATAGGATCTGGCCAAGACCCACCCCGCGGCAGACGCTAGCCCTTCCTCGCTAGAAGAACCTGGCGTTCTACAGCCAGCAGGTTTTTTGAGCGTGTCTAAGCTCTCATTTTAAAGGGAGAGAAATAAAGCTCTGCGAAAGTATGTCCCTGGGCTCAGAGCCACCCACAAGCACCAGGTGGTGCTGGGGCGGAGTCCCAGTTTATCCAATGACGAATCCCATTTGCCTGTTACCTCCCTGCGGCAACCTGACCTAGCTCCCCACGCCCACCTGAGCCCTTTGCTTGCAGACACTATCTCATGCCTGGTCGCAGCTGGGCAGAGCGAAGTGCTTCTCTGCCGGGCTGTTGCAAAGTTCCACTATCTAGGAGTAGAGCGAGTGTTTGGGAGCAGGGCAAGGGTTTAGGCAGGCTGGGGAGGGGTGAGGGGGAGACCCAGGGACGCACCCTCCCGTTTCTCATTCTTCTCTAGCTAAGCATTCAGAAGCAGTGTGTGCACTGCTAAGGCCAGGGCCCCTGGAGTCAAACTGCCTTCGCCGAAACCCTTGGCCTCCCCTTACCCAGCAGTGTGCCCTGGGCACTTAGTGAGCCTTTAGGCTCACTAAGTTTCCCGTCTATAAAATGGGAATAGTAATGCTTATCTCATTGGGTCACCATGGGGACTCAGTGAACATACATAAGGCACTGAGGACGGTTGTAAGCACATGATAAGCGCAATAAAAATCTTAGCTCTCAGCAAGATGACTCATCAGCACCCTACCTAGATAGAGGAGTTTAGGTGAGAATTTCGGGATGATTCACCATACTCCTTGCCTATTCACTCACCGCCCAATATCCTTTCAGAGTAACAACTGCCGTTTATTTGCAGTTATGCCAGGCAGTATGTGAAACCTGTGATTTCATGATCTCAATTAATCCGTAGATCAACCCTGTGAAGTAGGTACTATTATTGTTCCTCTCTCATGGTTGAGGCTTACACAAGGTTAAGTCATTTATCCCAGGTCACGCAGTTAATGACAGAAGTGGGTCCCACACTCATTCCTGTCTGTTGCCAAAGATGAGGCTTTTTACTACTACTCAATATTCTACCTCCTTTTGAAGCCAGTTAAAAACAACAAACCCAGCCCCCCAACAAACACGGGCTCCTGCAGGAGCCACAGGCATCAACCGTGCTCACTGTAATTCTACAGGACTCACCCCTCACAGAAGTCATGGGCTGTAGAGTGAGATTTCTTTCTGCTCTTACGTGGCACAAAAGAGCTAATTTTACAGATGTCTCCCTGCTCCCCTGCAAGGTGCTTTGACTGACACAGAGGCCTCTACAGATTAAAGCTAAGTTAGCCATGGAGCCTTTAAGGGCCACCTTCCCTTCCTCCTGTTTCTTTTGAACCTCAAGGCCACCTATCTGGGCAGGCAGGGGTCCTGCCTCTCAGGCACGTGCGTTCACTTAATTTCTGGGCCATCCCGGATGTAATGCAAGGCCTCAGTGACTCAGGCCAGCCTATCTGGGATTTGTCCTCTCTTGGCATGTGAAAGTGTCTGTGCAGCATTGACATCTTTTGGCCATGAGTGAAACAACAGGAACCACCATACAAATGCAGAATCTCAGAAAGTGAGGGCTGGAAGAGGCTGTAGGAAGTAAAAAAAATGAAACTTCACCAAGGGAAGGGTCTTGATGAGGATCACATTGAGAGGAAGGAAGGTGATCAGATTTAAGCCCTTATTTACCTTCCATGCCTTCCTGGTACCCTCTGCTCCCAGAGATGCTGAGCTAGGAGGGGTGGGAGTGGGCAGCCAGGCTGCTAAGCTTGTGCATTTAGTCAGGTGTCTCTTTCTTCCCCTCCCCAGCATGTGATAATCCTCTAACACAATACTTCTCAACCTCAGCACAGCACAGACATTTAGGGTTGGATCATTCCTTGTCGTGGCAGCGGTCCTGTGCATTGTCTGATGCTGAGCACAGCATTTGTTCACTACCCACCACCCACTAGTTTCCAGTAACACTTCCCTCTCCCACTCTGTTGCATGACAACCAAAAATGTCTTCAAACATCATCAAACATCTCCTGGGGGACAAAATTTCTCCCCTCTCTCCCTTCTGTTGAGAACCACTCCTCCAAAAGCAGACTCCTTCCTCCTTCCTTTCCTGGAACACATCTTAAGAGTTTGGTATGTGCCATGCTTTGCTGGCTCATGAATCAAGCCCTGGCTCTGTTCTTAAACAATTCAGAGTCTAGCTGAGGAGACAAAGCCCACACAGGTGGCAAAGATGGGAAGCCTCTCCACAGAGACAAGGGTGAGGTGCCCAAAGGAGCACAGGGGCAGATGCCTCACTGTCTGGGAAGATATGAGAAAGCTTCACAGAAGGACAGATGGCAATTTCTCAGGCAGGCAAGGTGGGTAAAGGACATTCCAGGCAGAAGAAATGGAATGTACAAAGGTAAAGAGTTGTGAAGTGTGAAGTTTTGGGGAAAAATATTTTAGTACGACTGTACTCCAGAGTGCACATGAGGAGAGGTTAAGGAAGGGGCTGGAGAGTCAGACAGCACAAGGTGATGATAGTGGTGGTGGTGGTGATGATGATGATGGTGGTGGGGGAAGAGTGGTGGTGATGACACTGATGATGATGGTGGCGGTGGTAGTGATAGTGGAGGTGGTGGTGGTGGTGATGATGATGGTGGAGGTGATGACGATGGTGGTGACGATGATGGTGGTGGTGGTGGTGGTGATGGTGATGGTGGTGGTGATGATGGTAGAGGTGATGACGATGCTGGTGGTGATGGTGATGGTGGTGGTGATGGTGGTGGTGGTGATGGTGACGGTGGTGGTGGTGATGGTGACGATGGTGGTGGTGATGATGTTGGTGATGATGATGGTGTTGGTGATGGTGGTGGTGGTGGTGATGATGATGGTGGTGATGATGTTGGTAATGATGATGGTAGTGATGCTGATGATGGTGGTGGTGGTGATGGTGGTGATGGTGATGGTGGTGGTGAGGGTGGTGGTGATGGTGGTGGTGGTGATGGTGG